>NW_003803360.1:0-50921 GCF_000002495.2 Pyricularia oryzae 70-15
AAACGCAATAACCAGAAAACCAATTTTTAAAATATTAAACCCAACGAAATTTTTCTAAGTCGAAACCGACGCATCGGATTATACGATCGGAGGATAATTTAATTAGCGAAACGAAAAAGGACGGTTGCATTTTTGCGCCTTTTTTCATAAAAATTATATGGACTGTCACGGCCAGGCATACATTGGAGAACCTCAGTGTATTAGGCGCTATCGACGAAAATTCTAAACTGAAGAGAAGAGAGAATTTACAATCGTCGACGCGCTCAAGAGACGCGCTTAAATCCGGAGGTAGTGGATCCTTGTCCGATCCCTGGCTCGGTGTGGAGCCGAGTCGTGATTCTAAGGGTAGGTCTAGGGGCCTAATCCTCACGTGATTCTGAGGGTAGGTCTAGGGGCCTGATCCTCACGTGATTCTGAGGGTAGGTCTAGAGGCCTAATCCTCACATGGACCAGAATTTAATTACCAAATTTACGACAAAAAGTTCATAACTATTATTCGAACATTTGAAAAATAAAAACCACAATTATCCGGAATTAAATATAAAGTATTAATTTATACGGACCACAAAAACCTAACCCATTTTATTATTAATAAAATATTAAATAAACGATAAATTAAATGGTTAAAATTTCTATTAAAATTCCATTTTAGAATTATTTACCGAAAAAAGACGGAAAACGGCAGGGCCGACGTTTTTAACCGAAAACCAAATTACGAAAATATAATACCAACAAAAACGCGGGTTATTTTTACGATAAACGAAAACGGAAATTTTTTACCAACGCACCGAAATTTACTAATAATAAATACGGTAACCACGTTAAAAAAAATACGGAAAATCCACGGAAATAAAACTTACGGACACCAAAGAATTTCCAAAATATGGAAACGGTTAAAACGATATTATAATTTCAAAAAAATACGACAAAAAATACGAAAAACTATTAAAAATTGCGAATTTTATACCAAAAATAAATCCGCAAAATATAAATTTAACGGATTTTTACAACCTTTACCCAACCCCAACAAAATATAGCAAATTATTATAATGGATTTTATCGTTAAATTACCTTTTTCGGAAAAATTATTTATTAAGACTAAATATAATAATATATTGGTTATAATGGACAGATTTACCAAATACGCCTATTTTTTATTATATAAAAAAAGCAGCAACGCCGAAAAAATCGCCTATATATTCCTACAAATAATTGTTAACAATTACGGATTTCCAAAAAATATTATTATAAATAAAGACAAATTTTTTATATTAAAATTTTGGAAATTCCTAATGGAACAGTTAAAAATAAACCACAAATTATCTATAATATTTTACTTATAAACGGACGGATAAATAAAACGAGCCAACCAAATATTGGAATAATATTTAAAATATTATATAAATTATAAATAAAATAATTGGGTACGGTTATTATTTATAATATATTTTGTTTATAATAATTTAAAAAACTAAAATACCAAAATAACCCCGTTTTACGCCAATTATAAATTTAATTTTATAATGTACGGAAAACCAAAAACCACAATTACGGTACCGCGAACCGATAAATAAACGAACGAATTATAACAATTATATAAAAAATTCCAGCAGGAATTAAAATTTGTACGAAAAAAAATAATAAAATACGCCAATTAATATTGGATAAAAGGACCATCCTTTAAAAAGGAAAATAACGTTTATTTTATTCGACGCAATATTAAAATATAACGACCCAATAACAAATTTAATTTTAAAAAACTTGGATTTTTTAAAATTAGTAAAAAAATTAGCGATACCAATTATAAATTATTATTACCAAATATTATAAAAATTTACCTCATATTTCACGTATTATTATTAAAATCGGTATTATACGGCGTTAATATATAAAAAACGATCGAAATCGACGCAAAATAAATTTATAACGTTAAATAAATATTCGATTATAAACGCAACTACGGCAAAATAAAATCTTTTATTAAATGGGAAAATTATAAATATAAAAAAAACCTTTGGAAATTTTTTAATTATTTCCAAAATTGCCAAAAACCGTTCCGTTAATATTATTAAAAATTGGATTTGCGAACAAATTAACCAAAAAAAAATAACGATTTAAAAAAATATTACCTATTATTTTTAAAAATTAAAGGCCGACCAGGATTCGAAATTATATTACCAAACGAATTTACAAAAAAACAATTAATATATAATATAAAATAAAAATACCAAAAAAACGACGTATTAACGGAATATTGCGCAAAAATATTTATTTTATCCAATAACGAAAAATTTAAAAAACCTATCGGGAAAATCGAATTTTAAACAAAATTGGAATCCGGAAAAAACGATTTTAAAAATATTTTAGGCAAAATTTCGGCTAATTATCGCCGTTTTTTTTATTCCGCCTTTTTACATTCCACCCAATCCAATTCCTCCAAATTATTAATTCCGCGAAATATAATTCGCATTATTTTTTTCAAATTACAATTTTTTTTATTTTCGCAAACGAAATAATTTCGTTTATTATATATGGATTTGTTTTTTAAACGTTTCGATTTCCGCATCCAATTTCGAATATTGGCGATTAATATAACGGATTTAAATAGCGGATAAACCCAATACGTTATATTTAAAACGATTGGACCAAATATATTTTATATAACGAATAAAATCCTAAAAAAATACCTAATAAAATATTGCGTTTTTAATACGGTAGGGATTACAGGAAAATATTTTAACGATATTTGTCGATAATAGGGAAAAAAAGGCGTGGCGACGTTTTATCGACAAACGACCAAATTTTGGTTTGGTTATATAATTAAATATGGCGTAAAAAAATTAACCAAAAAAAAACCAGAACAGGGATTAAAAAAATACGGATTATTTAAAGGCCAAAGGGATTTGGCCAAAGGAAAAAAAACCTAATATTATAACCAGATAATTGGGCCGGTATTAGGGAGGCCAGGTGGGTTATACCCTTTTTAATAATATCCGCCCAAAAAAATTACCGACCGGCAAAAAAATAATTATATAAAAAGAAATTACGTAATTTTACGTAATTGCCAAAAAAATAATTTTAATAATTATTAAGGGATTATAACAAATTAAAGGAAATAATTTCTGCGATTTATAATAAATTAGGAAAAATTATATTTGGAATATAATTTATATAAGGTACGTTTATTATTATATAAATAAATTCCATTTTAGGATTGTTTAGCAGCAATTAAATTTTAATTAACTTTAATATTTATTTGAGAACGATTATAATTTCACCCCCAGTTATTAAGAACCCCAGTTACCCAATTAGACGTTCAGTTGTTTTAACCCACTGTATTTTACTATAAAAACAGGTTACCCGATACCTTGATCGTAACAAATTGGGTAATTAAAAATAGTAAGTTGGAAATATATAGTTATTATATAACCGTTTAAATATTTGGAAAAGGCAGTTTTTTTAACGTTTTGCAAATAAATATTTGTAACGCAATTTGCGGCTTTAATTTGCTTCCGAATTTCAACTTTTTGCTGGAATTGTAATATTTCCAATTATAAATAAATAATTTATAAATTATTTTGCTGGTTAACTTGGTCAGGAATTCGCAGGTCCACGGTTATGTCGAAAATTTAAAAACCCCCTTTTATGAGGCCCCACGATGCATAGCCCCCAAGTAGATGGGAGTACACTCGCGGCGCCATCCATGGCCGCGACCTTGAGTGATCCCCAATCATCAAGCATGCTACAAGCCGCACATTTTTGAGCCTTGAGCCTTGAGGCAAGTTGTCTCCCATTACCTGAAGGCAACACGCTTTTTGAAGATTATCGAAAGATCAGATTGCATTGCAGTATTCCGTTGGCTAACTTGTAGCAAATTTGTTAGGTTCCCAAAGGAAAGAAAACTACCTAGCTCCCTACACAACAGAGTTCGAAAAGATTTCCCCACAATCCTGCTGCGGCCTCAATCCTGGAAAATTCGAGAATCTTACTTCCTAACACACGAGTTCGACCGAATGAGGACATTACATCTACCCTCTTCGCTACATACACACCGTACTCCTTCCAAACTTGCATTTTGAGCCTCTTCTTGCTAGAACAATCTTGAGTCAACATGGACTGACCCTTTCATCCATCTTCACAGGCCCCCTGATTCATCAATAACGAGCCGTCGTACCCGGCGTCCTCGGCGTCCGAAGCTCTCCTGCCAAGATCTCCGACAGTCATTTGACGTCAGCCACAGAATTACGATGCACCCGCCACTCTTTATTGTTCCGAGTTGTCAAGCTCTCACGTCCGTCACCAACCATTCTCCTTTCCGCGTGGTCATACCTTGAGATACATTCCGCTTGGACTCGGGCATTACGTAGAGCTGTTCATGGTCAAAAACATGCGTAGTTTGCCTCCTCAAGTTACCTAATTTGACTTCCAACACACATAGTGGTTCTTTGTCCCTGCTTCGTGCCCGAACACAAACATGCCTAAGCAGCCGCGTGCTTCAGTCTCGACTAGGGTTCGCCCGTAGTAGCGCTCATGTCAAGAATTAGTATGTCTAGAGACGAGAAGATCACATGCGACCAAAAGGGTTTCCCATACCAAGCTTCCTGGCAATTCTTGCAAAGTTCAATACGTAGGTGCACTTGGTTCTCGGAGCAACATGGTTAGTGTTCAAGTGGTCAATGAGCTTCACGTGTTTATTTTCATCAACAGAAACATAGTTTGCCACCAAGTGACTCAGGGGACAACATCCCGGCAGAGCCCAATAGGCTTTGGTTCTTGACGCGTTGATGTCAACTTTTTCCAAGACAGCCCAGACTCTCCGGCACATGTGAAAATCCCCCATGACTATAGAGTATGCAGAATGTAGCCCAATTTGGTTGTTTTGGTGGAAGGCAGGATTACGGAGGCGACTTTTGCCTCATGAGTAAATTGGAAACAAGTCCGTCAGCTGCAGCAGTGAAGTCCAAGCACGCACCCCGTATGCATCGTGAAAGCTTCCATTATAAAGGCAAGCTGTAGTATAGGTAACCAGATTGCTACAGTCATTCTAGAAACATCATAAACATCGCTAAACGTTAAATGACGGGCTTTATATTCGGCGTCCCCCCCCCCCCCCCCTCCCCAGGAGATTTCTTGATCTTCTGTTCTCCCTTCTTCCCCATGCTTCATCTCGATCCCGGTCTATCTCCATACTGCTCAGTATTCCAAATTCACTGCTGCTACATCACATTGCCTTGCTGGCCTCCTACTGTTTCCTGACATCTTGTCATTCATCAGCTGGCCATATTTGACGTCCCAATCAAAATAACTCCAACTGGCATAACTCCAGCCAGAGTCATCTCCGCCGACGACATAACACTACATACACCAACAACATCAGCAGCGGCAGCACCAGCAGTAGCCACAATGGCTTCAATCACCAAGCTCACGAGGGTCATTGCTCGCAAGGCCATGAGCCTCATAAAAAAGAAGAAGACCGGCAACGAGGAATCAGCATTCAAGCCAAAGATCGCCGTGCGATGGCTCGCCGAGGAGCCGGACCAATTTCTTGGTCCGTTCTGCGGTTGAGGCGCTGTTCTCCTGCCACACAAGACATCTTGGAGCGAGACTCCGCTGAAAGACTTGTAGAGAAAAAAACATCACGAGAGCAAGTGAGTACTGGATTCACTCTTTGGGCGTATTTGCATCAAGCTGACTTTGGTAGTAATTGTTGTGCAAAGCCCTGTCTAATTACAACATTCAGGAGAGTGTGGTTCTCTGGCTATAGGAGGGATGAAGCGGCTTTTTGGCTCAATCGAGGAAAACTGGGGATCTAGACATCGAAGACATGGGCGGACGACACATATACACTGGAGGCTGGCCTCAGATGGAAGGAAAGCAGTTGGATTTCTTGCTTCCCCGTTACCCGCTATTGACAAACGCCCCGGCGGCTGCTCATCTCTACCCTGGAGGACAGAAAGTATGACACTCGCAGAGATTTGGAGCCCGGAAGCCCACAAACATTCTCAAGGCCAACACAGCAGAAGCCTGGCGGCTCTAATTAATAATAGATGGAAAAGATACCCCATTCGAACCCCAAATGGCACTCCGCAGGTCCCTCCCTGTTCCGTAGTGAACGTCTCTTTGAGTGCTGTAGTCAAGACGTCATCTATGACGGCGGGCTACTTCCACCAGCCGCCATCTGCCACTGTCGCCATGTGCGCATCCTGAGCCCGAAGTGACCTTGAAGCCAGAGGCACTGCCCCAGGGAGGGCAGCAGCTTTGCGGTGCTCCCAGGCCGATGATTCTCCGGGATAAGTGCACCTGTATCCGGTGTCCAGCCACTGAGAGGAGGCCTAGAAAGAGGTGCATGCCGCTTCAGGCTTAGTCTCTTCGTCCCCGTTTGCTCTTTGGACCACGTTCCTTCCGTTTTTATTGTATCCAAGCCGTACAGAATCTGCCCAAGCTCCCCACCCGCCCCGCAGAGCATTACCAAAGTAGTTCTTCTATCGAGGTTGCGGTAGTATTTTATCTCGTCGCGCATCTCCTGCTTCCTGTACCAAGATCACCACCTTCCAACCTTCCGTATCTACCAACTCGATTCACCAAAACTCTAACCGTTCACAACGCAGCGCGTTCGCGAGTCTCGCAAGCATCTATTATCAGAATCTCTCAATCTCTTCCATCAATATCTCTTACTAGCCACTTCAACTATTTGACTTCGAAGCCCATCACCAACGCCTCACTTTACCGCATCGAATTGATCAAGATGCCTGGACTCGTTCCCTCCTACACCGTCCCCCCGAGCATGATTCCTCCTACCATCAGAACCCCCGTCACTGAGGAGGAGAAACAGAAGGAGTCGGAAAAGCAGGGCGGTCGCGTCATCAGCCGCGTCCTCTACTTCCTCGCCGGTCTTGGAGGTCTGGTGTTCATCGTCGCCTTTGATCTCGTCAGCTCTCAGGACGAGCTCCACCGCACCCGCCTCATTCTGCAGACCACCAGCCCTTCCCTTGTCGTCTACTTCCTCTGCCTCGTCATCTATGGTGCTTACCGGCCCGCCGACGGCAACTACATCACCCGCGTCGCGACCATCAACCAGACCGTCCCCGTCGCCTGCCTCATGCTGGACCTCGCCTGGATCTGGACCTTTATGTTCAACGACGTGCGCTTCGTGCTGGCCACCACCTTCTTCCTCGTCGTGCCCTGGCTCGCCGCCGCCTTTGCCAGGCTGCTCGACGCCGAGACCGTCGCTCCCTGGCGCCCGACCACCGACCTGCGCATCAAGATTGGCGACGAGGTCATGACGATGAACCTTCCCGTCGAGACCGCCGGCAAGATGCAAGAGGCGTTCCGCGTCAAGGCCGAGGCCGATCGCCGCGCTGGAATGGCTCGTCGCGCAAACACGTGCGCCATCCAACCCACTCCTGCCCACTACAGCAGCGACATGCGCTGGCCCTACAACAATGATAACTACTCCTACAACGGCTACAGCTGGTGAGTCGCTCTACCCTTTTTGGGCACCTTTCTACGGAGCTTCAACCCGTGAATGGCTGCACAAAAGGGTCGTCAAAAGAAGTACGGAACCTCGTCAACGATGAGGATCTGTACTCACTGCGACTCGAGTCAAGTCTGTCTTTTTTTTTAGGTTTCTATCAGCTGTCTTTTTTTTCTTTGTTCAAGATACCACAGAAATTCGAAAGCAGCAGGAGCTGCCGCAAGCAGTCAGTTCCTTGCAGAGATGTCTGCCACGATTTTCTACACTTTGTTTGTATCAAGAAGCCTCTCCACTCTGGCTGCACTGTTTCAGCAGCAATACCATATTCACAAGACCCCACGGAAGGGCGGCAATTTAGGATCTGATATCGATCCATCATGTAACCATATGTTTGAAGTTGCCATTTCATTTGCTCTTTTTTTTCCACTACAAGATCACATGCAAGATGGCATGACGAGTTACGAAATTACGAACTTGCGACAATTATTGAAGCTCATCGGTACGCGGATCTGTCGCGACTGATATGGGTCTTTTTCTTTTGTTTGGGGGTTTCTTTCCTTTTTTCTTCTGTCAACTTGACCAGGTCGATCGCTGTAGTAAGCGCGAGAATCATCAAGGTTCATCGGCAACTACGACTGCTGCGATCTGGGAATCGTTGCCCGTTGAAGACTTTGTTTCTTAGCATGCAGCTCCATGCTCCATTCAATTCTTCGACCTTTATCAGCTTCACCTCCAGCTTGGTTTTCTTTTCGGGGAAAGATTTGCGTCTGCAACGGCGGGGAGGCTAGTACCTGGAGGCCATTTGAGGGGGGAGTTGGTTCACCAAGGGGACATCATTTTTCGTCAGGGTTTCTTTCAGGGACATGTTCTTCAATGGCAAAGCAAGCATGTACTAGGTCAAGGTGGGACTTGGTTCCTGCCTCACAAAGTTACAATGTTGACATGCGCCCATTTGCCCTCTCCAGCACCCAACATACATGTGACATGCTGCAACTCATCCACTTACTCAGGATGGACCTGTTAATGACCAGCTGTTGACGGGCATATATGCACTGAGATTGAGGTTTGAGACTTGAGAGGAAAGGTTGCCCATCATTGGGATGCAGATCAAATCCCAACAACACGGCTGGTCACAAACAAGCCACCGTTGAAGTGGAGACTTCCATTTCTCTCCAAGTTGCGAGCATCGCTCTTCTATCCATTCCGCAGCTCCAAACACCGGCAAATCCAGACCGATCTCCTCCTTGCGCCGTCGGTACTTAACCTTGACCTCTGGATTGACCAAAGCATCGAGGCCCGCATCAATGGTGAAGGGAACAGTTGCGTTTTCAGATGTTTTCCAGTCGTGTTTGAGAAGCAGGTAGCAAAGCGCAACTGGCTTGACCTCGTGGGCGACGAAAAAGCGGCCTGGGCAGGCGTATTCGCCGTAGCCAAAGGGCAGGTGGTCGGCCGTGGCCGACACGAGCTGCGAGATGCTTTCACCGCTGGGCTTTTTGCGGGCCTCAAAGACCCAGTAGGGGTCGAATTCCCAGGGGGTTTTCGAGCCAGGTCAGGTCACAAACCCTGCTGGCGTCGGCACTGGCGATCTCGCTCTTGCGCAACACGTAGCAGCCTCGGTCTCGACCCGTTCGATGACGTCGTTGTACACGGGCGGCTCCAAGCCCCTTGGACTCGCACTCGGCCCGCTCCCGGCGCCGGCGCTGCACGACAGGCTCCGCGATGCTGCATGCGCGCGTGTACAGGGCATTTTGCGTCGGGTGTCAATCCCAAACGTGTTTGCAACAAAACACCACCTACGCCTGCTGGTAAGCGGCCTCGTACTCTTTCCAAAAGGTCCAAGAGCTTGCCCTGCATGTCTACGTAGTTTGTTCAGTCCCAGTCTCATAAAATTACTTTGTCTATTTTGTCACCGAAGCTGTACCTTTTACTTCTGCCATTGAGGGTATACCCATCTCCCCCCCGAATGTGCCCGTGTGGTCATAGTGAAAAGGTATTCGAATTTTCCCTCTACCTACACTTGAATTGATAACCCTCACGTGGTACTTCCCTTGTAATTTGTCCCAGTCATAGCCGGATTGCGGTACTGTCAATTCGTTCAAACACACAAGGCAATCCTCGACGACGCATACATTCAAGGGGGAATATCTGGAGTTAAACAGGGGGATTTGGCAAGACAACGACAGTTTTTTTGCAATGCTTCCACCCCGCAGCATAAAGGTAGGTACTTCGTAAGAAAGCCTCAATTGAAAGTGCACTAAAACTATCAACTATGCACATAGAAGTAGCTTAAAACAGCGTTTGTGGTACTGTCATGGGCTGGCGGCGTGCCTGGACTCGACCGCCCGCCAGAGGGACAGAGATGTGCAAGGCGGCGTAGACGAGCAAAACGCGCCATACATATTGACAGACCCATGCGATCGCGCAGGTACTTTCAGACAGCTAGGTACTGTAGATGGGAGTACCATTTTTTGTTATGATTTTTGATAGACTGCAGCGATTGCCCGTCAACATTCCGAGCTTCATGCGGCGCCTCATATTTTCTCGAGGAATCCAATGTTAAGGTACCTAAAGGTACCAGTTTACTCGAATACTCATTTTTGCAGTGATGCAGACAATCTGTTGGGCTACATAAAACACATAAAAAGTCAGCGAGTTGCATGGCATAGCGCGGCTGCGCTGTATCATTTAACCCGCCAGCAGTTGAAACGCAGAACTGCGACCGTAAATGTGTAGGTAGGTAGGTACCTACCGAGGTACCTAGGTAGCTTCCAGTTGACAAAGCCTACCCGACAGGTCCTTTGTCACTCGCGGTACCCTTCTTGTCATCCAAAAACTACAGTCAATACCATGCCCAAGAGAGATTTATTCGCCGAGGCCATCTAGGACTCGAAAGCGTGGTTGTTACACGCGAGGAATCGCGATTTTGTCGCGTGAGGATATGCAAGTATTCCATGTCGCATGGCGATTTCTCTCGACCAACCGCAGGAATAACGGTGGCCACGTGCAGGCCGACCTAGGGCAACCGGCGGTTGCATATGTAGCCTGCACTGCGCTTGGCTCAACCCAAGTGCGTGAGGCACTGCCGGTATCCGATCCACCGGAAGCCTAGAGTCTAGAAGGTGTCAATCGGGCGTGGCTAGACTTCTCTGCTCTCCATTGCGGGGTTAGAGTTTTGGGTCAGTGTGACTTCGGGCTCGAATCAGTACGGATGATCGACGTGGTTGACCGCCACAGCTTATCAACGGCTTGGATAATGCTCAACGAGAGATTACCACTAGAGCGCAAGGAAAGAATTAAAAGAAGGAAAAAAAAAAAATCTTCCCCAGGAAGGCATGTCGGATATACGACGTCGCTGCGGCTGAAGCGGTCGCGCTTGCGACTGAGGATCTGGGTGCTTACGAAGTACCTTTGCAAAAAAAGTTTTCAGACAGCGAAACCCTTGCTGGGAGAATTTTATCAGGGGTGTGCCGACGATCCGAAGGGTGATATCGTATATGGGGAGGTGATTTTTTACCACACACGTGGAAAAGGAACCAAACGACCCACCCTTGAGAATTTCCATTCCCAATTGCGCGCGTCCTGCGCTGGGTTGTCTTGAAGCCCGTCAATTGACGGCAGCCCTAATGCAGGAACGATGCGACGAGGGGCGCTATACCTTCTCCTGGCACAAGGTAGGCTTTTTTTTGTTCGCTACTGCTTGCCTCGAATCATGATTGGAATTTGGTGTGTCTTATTTTTCTTCTTTTTTTTTTTTCGCCTTTGTTTTGCCCAACGTGGAGGATTCCCATTTCTGGCCAATTCAATCGAGGCTAGTGAAAACGGTGAACCCTGCAAGCGAGCTGTTGTTTTCCCAAGAATGTGGTTTGCTCCTGTCAGCATCTTTTCGCCTAAGCGTATTTGGGCAGAGTGACCCACATTTGCCCGCCCTCCAGGCTCCCGTCAAAGTTCAGACACGGGCTGACGTGGGAACGAGCCATTTTCCAATCCACCACCACCTCTTCTCAAGATGCACTTTTAGTGGACTTTTGTTATTTGTGGGTCGCTGCGTGCCAGGGGGGAAGAAGCAAACGACATCTTGGACAACGGGGACGTGTACCGGTAAAGAAGTAAGGAAGCCGCGGCTTGGGAAGGAAGAAGTAAGTCAGGACGCGGGGCAACAATAAAGTAAAGTCTCTGCCTCCCAATGGAAGCTTGCAAGCTACGTACAGAGCACAGAGGAGGGTGCGCCATCAAAACCCAAGTGTCTGCCAAGCTGCTTCACCCATAGGAGGCTTTGCTTTTCACCCTTGGTACGCACGTCGTACCCTATTCCCCAGCTGCTCATTGGCAGACGTACCACCGGAGAAGGGACATGCAGCCGGTGAGAACATGTGGATGGCAAGTGGGTACGGAGACATGCTATGGGCGAACAGTGATAGTACGGAGTACCAAGAACTCCAGACTCTAGGCTAGTACTTCATAGGTGGCTTTTGCTGACGCCAAGGATGGATACATGCATCGTAGATGAGGAAAGAGGTCGGCATGTTTCCTGAAAAAGGATTGATTGTACGATGCGAGAATTTGAGACATGCCTTGATGCCTCTTTTTTTGCCCTCGTTGATCGGTATTCTCGCAGAATCCCTCTTTTGTGCTAGGTCTAATATTTTCGAGGTCGTGCAAATCACCTGCAGTTATACCGATATCCAGCTGCCATGTCGCGCCTGTCTTCAGCCATGTTTTTTTTTTCTTCTGAAAATCAACGACATCATCGTCAACGCTTGGTATCAGCAAAAACCAAGATGCCGCTGTGTGATTGGACTTTTGTATTGAACCTTTGTAAGACACCATGTGGCGAAGCGAAATAGTCACCCCTACCTTGCTTACCTGCCTTGCCTGCCTAGCTAGGGAAAAGGTGATCAGGGTCGATTCAAGAAAAAGTCAAACGTCTTGAAGAATATTTAGTTTTCTCATCCATTTTAGCAAAGAAATGACTCGGTTTCGCCTTATTTTGGACAATTTTGTCAACGTCAAAACTTAAGCCGAAGGCACTACCCTGAAATAACCTTTGACATTTTTCATCAAGCCTTGCAGGTACGGTACAGAAAGGAATTTGGCCCATCGATGACAACCGTCCCTTCTGTCCTCTTCCACCCCACACCTCTGTACCTTTTTGATTGAGCTTATAGGGCCAGACCCTGGCCCTGAGCTTCTATTCTTTTTTTTTTTTTTTTTTTTTTTTTCCCTTTGGTTGATTGGGAATGCATTCTCGGTAAGGGTGTGCCGCCGCTCTGCCACATTGAAGCCTTGGCAAGCTTACAGTGGATTGGTTGTCTACGGCCTCCCTCCCGTGTGTTCTTCCATGACCCCTAGGTGATCTCCGCCACTGACAGCTTGTATACCCGTCTTACTTTATTTTTTTTCCTTCTTGCCCTTTTTTCCCCAATCCATCTTCCACACTCTTTTCCTTTCTAGGTTCCTAGCGTTTCTCTTATTAGCAGACCTTTGCCCATTTTCATCCAAAAAGGTACCTACCTAATCTACCCCGGTGAGAGGCAGTCATCAGCAATCCTATCACCGCAGCAAAGTCATGGGACAGTACGCCGCTCCTTCTTGGGTCAATCGGGCCGCCCGCGACTACTTTGGTGGCGGCGGCCGGCATCTGCTCCTTCTCTTGATTCCTGTGACGCTTTTCTTTTTTGGCGTCAACTTCCTCCCCAAGTACACATACAACGACCCTACGTCGGCCTTCTTCAGCCCCATACACGCCTACGGCCGCAAGTATAGCAATGTCCGCCTGGCGGAGAGCAAGGAGTTTATCAAGAGCTACAATGCGACCGGCGCGCCCGATTTCCGTCGCGAGTTCCCCGTCACCCCGGCCAACCCCCCGCCCTTTCTGTGCGCCACCGCCACAACCGTGGTCCGTCCCAGCGGCGCCATCTACTTCCCCGAGACCATTGGCAGCCTGCTGAGTGGCTTGAGCCAAAAGGAGCGCGACCAGATCTACCTGATGCCGCTCTTTGGACACACCAACCAGTCGGAGCATCCCGTCTTTGGCCAGCCGTGGGTGGGCAGGGTCACGGACCGGATTCTGTCGTACGCCGACTCGGAGATGGACAGCAAGGACAGGGCGCACGTCGCCGAGCTGGAGGCCGAGTACAAGAAGACCGGCATCCCGGACAGGGAGAAGATGATGTTCGACTACAGCTACGCCATCAAGGCGTGCGCCGCGACCAAGGCCCCGTATATCCTGTACTTTGAGGACGACGTCGCCTTTGCGGATGGCTGGTTTCACAGGACCAAGAGGGCGCTTTTTGAGGCCGAGCAAAAGACCAAAAACGACAAGCGAGGCTGTAAGTTGAACTGATCCCTCGAGCCACAGTCATTGTTTTGCGACGATGCTAACATGTTCGGATAGTCTTCTACCTTCGACTCTTTTACATCTCCAAGAAGGAATGGCCCGAACAGTTCAAACTCAGCTACTTCCGGACCTCGGCGGTTCTCCTCGTCATCTTTCTCCTCATCTGGCGCTTCAGCAGGCCGACGTTTGCGCAGTCGCTGCGACAAAGGAGCGCCAACAAGGGCGGCCTGATTGCCGCCACGGTCCTGACCACCTACGTGGTGTACACGTGGCTCTACTTCAGCGCGGGCGTCGAGCTCGCCCACGGGCCCGAGAGGGGCGTCTTCCCGATGAACTCGTGCTGCGCGCAGGCGACCATCTTCCCCAACAAGATGGTGGAGCCGCTGACCGACTGGTACCGCGAGAGGAGGATCGGGTTCGTCGACGAGCTGGCCGAGAAGGTGGCCAACGAGAAGCCCGACGTGTTCGGCCCCAGGTTCTACGTCAAGCCGGCCCTGGTCCAGCACGTGGGCAGCAAGTCGTCAAAGGGCGACAACTGGGGCAGCGACAAGCCCGGCCAGATGGCCGAGGCCGAGAGGGTTTGGAACTTTGGCTTCGAAGCCTGGAGCCAAAAGAGGCTGGCGGAGGATCACAAGAACGCCGTCGCGGCGAGTGCGGGCCTGCAGAGGCGCGGCGCGGTAATTGGTCGAGTGGCGTGAGGTTTTGGGATGCGAAAGCGTGGTTGCCGCTGCCCTCCGCCGCCGCACGAGTCCGGGACACACAATCGGCGGTTGAGTCGCCACTTTGCGACTCTTGTCGGAAGCCTTGACAATACAGGCTGACAGGGGCCATACATGTCACTGGCATGTTGCCTCGACTCTCGAAACGGGCCAGACCCTTTAGTCCAGGTTGAAGGTCTTGATAAAGAACTTGGACGACTGGGTAAAGCAGGCGGGCGGGTTTAAAAACAGGCTTTCCAGTTGCCGTTGTGAGAAGACATTGTGATGTGGCCGAGACCGAGCCCTAGCATATACACAAGGGCAGTTGCGTCCGCTGACATTACCATGGGGTGATTGGATACACACCAGGAACATACCAGCTATGATGAGACATTTTCACCATGTATTTATTTATACAATATATTAATAGAATTTGATACCACAAATCAGGTAACAACTGATCTTCGGCCCGTGACTCAGAGGAATAAGTTCTCTGCGTCTGCCATCGAGGATGTGTCAATGATGGGAATAGCAGCCGAGCAATTAGCATGCTTAACAATCGCTAGTTGTTCCTTTATCTTGACGGGAGCAAACTGCGGTAAGCGACTCGTACGTATCACCACTGTTGCAGGGAACAAACACTCAGGGGATTGCGCGGCTGGCCTGACCGGGATCTTGACATCTTGTCAGCATCTGTGTTTACGATGTCAACATCCACGAGAACATGGGACAGGGGAATTCCGATTCAGAAGTCAGGTATTGTCATTGCTTGCAAAGAAACAGAGAAAAAAAAAGAGTAGTAAAAACCGAACGCTCCGTTGTGTCCCATTACCAGCAAGGGGCTCCAAAAGTTCCAAGTCCCATCTGTGTGAGGAGAACCAACCCAGCATCCGAAAGTAGAAGAGCAGGAGTAGAATCCAGCCCGCCACTTTTGAATTGGTATCACTCGGGCCGGCCAAGCGACCGATCACCGGCCTCATCCCGGAGCGCCACCGATCGCCCTACCAGCCCCATCCGCGTCCTCCATTGTCCCCCGGTGTCCCACCCGTTCTCTACCCGCTTCAAGCCTGGCTACCCTCTCCACTCAACAACCAAACCTCCTCTTCCCCGCGCCCGCGGCTTGATCAAAGGGGGACCATCCCATTCATTCCCCGCTTCCATGTCCCAGTCGTTACGCCCGTTGCTTTCCTTTAGTGGGGCCCGATTTCTTTTTTTCTCTTCGGGTTGCTTATATCGGGTTGGCGATGAGGTAGACCATGACGACGGGCCAGGCGGTGCTGAGGATGAAGGCGAGCAGGACGGAGCCGGCGCCCGTCTCCCTGGAGCGATCCCAGCGGGCGAGCAGGGCGAGCGCCCACCAGATCATGGCGATGCCGTAGACGGAACCGAGCCAGATGAAGCCAAAGATCCTGGCGTTGAGGGCATCCTCGGGGCTGATGGCTCCCTTGATGGCCGGGGCCTTGGGCTCCGTCCACACGAGGTCGTTGAGGAATCCGAACTGACCCATTTTGGCGGTTTTGTGTTGGTGATTCGACAAGAGACGGCGTTCGTCAAAAGAGTTCGGTCCGAACGCGTGTCGGTTCAGACGATATTGGAATAACGGGCGGCTTCAACTGGGTCGTCCGAAAAGCTTGCAGCTAAGGTTTTTTTTTTCTTTGTCTGTTCTTCGAGTTTGGCGTAATGACAATTAAATCGCTTTATTCCGAAGGGTTAAAAAAAAAGGGCAAGTATACGTCGTTTGCTTCGTTTGGGGTTTGTCGGTTGACCAGCAAGACTGAGTATTGGCAAGCGAACGTATAGAAAAAAAAAATAAAACCCGATAAAAGGAAACAATAAAATAGAATAAAAAGACGGTAAAAAAGATCAATCCGCAGGACCGAAATGGAGAGAAGTGAATAGTGGTGTGGGATGGTGTGGGAGGGAAAGAAAATGAAACGAACAAATAAGAAGAGAAGAAAAAGAAAAGAGAGAGGGAAAAAGGGCCCAAAAGATGGGGAAATGTGATTACGGGATGCAGAATCCCATCCCTTTGCCATTCGAGCCCTTGGGTTTACCGGTTCCATGGGCAAAACAAAGAACAGAGACGCAAGCTGGGGCCCGTGCTGCTCTCCTCACACACTGGCTGGTCGCATGTCCTGACGATCTGACACTGGGCGACAGGGGCGCGGAGACTCCAAAGGGGGGTCCTCTGCTTCTTTTGGTGATGCCTTTTTTAGTGGTCCCCCCCGACGTCAACGGTCTCAGGGGAGAGGGGGGACCAAGCTGTCCAATTAGGAGACGGGTGACAGCGCGAAGCGGGGTATGTGAGACGAGTCTAGCGTCTGTGATTCGTCGAGTCGGGCGGCTGGGGGTCCTACTTTTTTTTTTTCTTCACCACGTTATTTTGGAAAACGGCCCAGGTGCAAAGGTGGTGTCTGCCCATTCATCAGCCCACTAATATCTCGTTTTACGGTTTGCCGTTGTGCCGTGGATCAGGGAGTGGATGGGTGACGACGGCGGTCTTTTTTGCATTTTGACAACAATCGCAGGTTCCGGACATTTGTTTTTCTTCTCTCGCTTATTCTATTGACTGCCGTCGCTTGACAAAAACTCAATTCACTCAGGCTACGAGCCCAAAAAGTATCACAATTTAACGTCGCAAGGATTCCTTCCACTAACAACGGGCCACCGGCATCTTGGGTTGCTTGAGTACTGTATCTACAAAGTAGCAGCAGGATAAGAGCCAGTTGAATACATCCCTGTCAAGGGGGCCCAACCCTCCACCTGATTCGGCACCCCCTGGTCAAATATTCACCTCGCTTGACGGGAAACATACGATCCGTACCTGGGTACCCAGCTGGAATCCCTTGTTCTTCTTCCAACTCAATCCCGAATAAACTCATCCGTCACTGTCTTGGAGGGTTGACGCCTCGTTCGTCCGTTGATTTTTCTTCTTCTTGTTCCCTCCCTTTCACCGTCTCAATTGCCGCCCGATGCAGGTCCAGCAACCATGGGGTTCTTTGCATCTGATTTTTTTTGGACTTGTCTCGGGGGACCATCGAGTTTAGGCTATCGCTTGGCTCGCCTGCATATTGACTCGATTGTACGATGCAATCAATCTGCAGTGAAACAAATCCGCTGGATCACCCGTCAATGGCGTCACGTGGATTCGAGCGTCGTTTCCAGCAACTCCGTAATTAGCCGTTGCTGCTTTGTAGAATTTCGCAGCCCCAGACCCTCTTCCAAAGTGCCAGTGCATTTGTTTCTCGTATGTCGCGTTTTAAAACGTAAAACTTGCTTCGTTGATGGCTTGCCCGACTGTGTCGATCACTACAGATCCCAACCCGGCGCAGTGAACCGAAATCTCGAGGGCTTTACATTACGGTTTACCTCTCCGTGCTTGCCTCCTTGAGTGTACAGTCCGCTTGTCAGAGCTTCAATCTGCTAGTACTTGATCAACCAGTCATGATTCGCACCCACAGACCGTTGAATGCAGTGCAGAAAACTCTCTTTCCCCAATGATCGCTGGCCCTCGACGGTGGTTTTGCCGCAGACGTGATGACTGAAACTTGTCCATTTTCAAGCATTAGTGACAAAATGTGGGGTGGCAGACGACGCATCTCCGGCGGTTGGCACGATGGGGGGTTTTTTTTTTAGTTCTTTCTACTCCAGTCCTGTTATCCCGTTATTAATTACTATTCTACTCGTATACCACCGATTGCCTGCCATTTCAGCTCTGACCAGCTCCCATCCCCTTGTATCTTGACCTCGGAGTACCAGACGGCCTTGTCGGCGGCGACAATGGCAATGATCAGCTCGTCGTCCGCAATCCTCATCAGTCGGGGCACGCTGGAAGCGGTAACTCCCAGATCCCCCCATTCCGCGTCCCACCTGGTGCCCACCAGCGCCCTGCGCTTCAGCCTCCCGTCCCCTTTGCCGATGGCGACGACGTCGACGCGGTCCCTGGCGGCGCCCATGGCCACGCCGGCCGCGTTGCTGGCAAAGGACCCACTCAGGCTTTCCATCTCGCTGTACTGCGGGTTTCCCTGCTGCTCAAAGGTGAAGTGGTGCATCGCGTCGTCCGCTCCGATGCCGAAAAAGTCGAACCGGTCCTTGGACACCTCGACCAGGATCGGCCGGGTGCCCTGCTTGAACGTACCGCCGACCTTGTGACTCTTGGACCAGGTGAAGTTGCGAAAGTCGTACCACTCGTGGTAGGCGGCGAAGCCGTCGGTCGCGTTGGAGTAGACCACCACGTCGTGGCGCATGGTCGGCCCGTCGCGGCAGGCGAGGCCGGGCGGAACATTGGGCATGCTATCCGGGACGATGTCGGCAACCTCGTGGATGTACTTGTCGTGGAAGGTGCCAGGCGTGCCGTGCGAGAAGCGCCACCAGATGCTGGCAGGATCGCCATTCTTGTCGCGTGAGAACTGACCCCTCTTGAAGATGCTCATGTCGGTGGGCGGGGCGCCATTCATGTCCGAGTTTGGCGGCGCGCACACCACCGGTGCGCTCCTGGCCACCAGCCCGTCGTTGCCAAGGTAGATGGCATCGCTGGCCGAGCCGTTGGCAATGTCGATGGTGCGGTAGGCCACGTGGTCGAAGCTGGCCACTGGCGACCCCGAAACCAAGCCAAAGAAGGATATGCTGTGCCTGCCGTTGATGGAAAGGAATGTAGAGGCCAGTGTGTCTGGATAGAATCCGCTGTTGCCGTACGATCGCCACTTGTTGGGAAATGACTTGGCGCCCGGAGCCGATGCCATGTACTGGATGTCAGCCACGCGGTCGCGAACGAGGAGATGGATGGTGGGCGATTGGTCGACAGCCGTGTATGATTCGACCAGGCCGTTGAGAGACTGAGGACAAAAGGATTCCGCGCATTTCGGGACAGCTTTCAGGGCGCTTGTATCGGGAGGCGGCTCCGCGCTGCCGTTGCCGTTGCCGGGTGCAACTTCGCCACGATTCGAATTGGAAGAATCACCATCATTGTTTTGCTTGCGGAGCACAACTCCAAATACCACGCCCAATACTACACCAAGGATGGCAAGGACGACCGTGCATAGCAGAATCCATGTTCTCCTTCTCCTCATCAATGGCCTCTTTTCTGTTGCCGCAACGCCCGTGGGCACCGCTGCTGCTGACTCTGTGGGAGGGGCATCATCATATAACGAAGATGGTGCTGTCGACTTTGTAATGGTGACTGGTAACACCTCAAGGTCATTTCCTCTCATGTAGCCTTTATCAACAACCCCTTCGCCGACGACTTGCGGCGAGTTTTCGTATTCGGCAACCTGAAGCTGTGAATGCTTGGGGTCGACGGCTTGGCCATTCCCAACTTGTAGCGATCTTTGATCTGGGGCAACTTCCAAATAGGAATATCCTGGCTCGTCGACTTCGAGAGTAGACCAGCCAGGCGTTCCGGGTTGCGGTGGCACGAACGCAATTGCTTTTTGGGCGCGAGAGATCACTGGGTCTCTCGAAGTAGATGCGCTGAAACCGGCAGACAAGAAAGGAAGACGAAAACCAAGGGCATAAAAGCAAAATAATAAACCGCCCCAAAGTGGCGCGATGAAGGACGTATCAACACAAGGACAGGACGTTAGGAGGGCCAGGTCCGAATATGTTCCGGGGGATCAGCCTGGCGACAGGATTAGACGGGAATTGCTAACACGCCTTTCCAATTGGAGGCGCAGACGCATTTTCAGACCGTTGAGCCGGCCGGCGCTTACACGTCCGGGGCTGGCGATCTTGGCCGTGATCTCGGTTCTTTCGCTTATCATGCGGCTCATTTTTATTCGACAGCCTGACCTCCCACACAACTACACAAGTACAAATAAACTGCGGTAGACCCCGCCAAGGTGCAGAAAATGGCACCGGATTATGCAAGATGCCAGGGATGGGTATGCTGTTGGTCGCAGTTGCTGCGAGACATTTGGTTGAACCTGGCTTGCTTCCAACTAATTTTAGCAAAGGCTACAGCATGTAGCTGGCCTCCAATTCTCAGTGTTGAGACGTGATCAATTTTCTTCAAATAATCCATCCATACGACCTAGACAACCACTCTTGTCAAGAGGCATCGACTTTGTGCGCCTATATGATCCTGTCACCGTTGCAACTCCGCTCCTCCATGGCACTAGCGGGCACATGCGCTCACTGTGCCAAGTGCTGGGTTAAAATACGGCATATAATACGTAGGATCATTTCGTTCAACTTGGCGACGTTGGTTCACGATCGACTCATTGGCTCTTTCATGACCACATTCTTACCTGATAAAGAATCTTGGAGGCGCGGGCGCCAAGCGACCATCGATACAGAACATGCCCAAGGGCGCGTAACTGTCATGCTAGACGTCGTGGACGTGTGTGTCGCCGAACACGGTAATCCGGCCAGCCTGCCTTGCGTACAGGCAGTAATTAGCTCCAGAACTCCGACGCCCTAGGACGCGTTGCAGGCCGCCTAGCCAGGGGGTTCACGCGTATCTCGGTGGAGCGGAGCGTCAGTGTTATCGGAGGGGAAGCTGGCGGAATCGCTGGTTCAGAATCGGGGGTGCCCATACTCTTACGGGGAATAACTACACAGGCGGCATTGGCCTCAAGCATCAGCACTGCGGGTATGTGCTTGAGGATCTCCTGTGTCTTGACGGCCCTGGAGGAAGACGAGTATTTATCAGTCACGGTAATTGGATTCGTGGTCACAAGATTGTATGAGCATGGAAATGATTGGAAACAGAGAAAAGAAGACTTACAGTGGGTGGATTCTCGGCATGGAGGCTCACCAAAGCTTCATTCGGCAGCATGCCAATGTCACGGATGTCCTATCTCAGGACGGCCGCATAGAGGTCGGTTTTAATTTCGATATTACCAACCAAACTATCGGTAGATCCAACATCAAACTTACTTAGCAGCATGGCAGACTGATGAAGCGGATGGATCGAATGCCCTGGGTCGAGTTGCTGACGGCATTTCAACAACCTTGTAGTCCACCTCTAGACGCGTTCCGATGATAAAATATGGTAGCGTCTGCGACAAAATCTGTATCTACTCGAGATGACGCCAAGTCTGGTAACCTTTTGCAAGTCTCGACTTTTCGTCGCCCCTACCTCGTGTTCTGACCCATGTCCAGTTCTCTAACCCAGACAGCAACACCCCTGGGTCCAACCCAAAAGTCGCCATAGCCATTGGCGTCAACGAGGACCTCGCCTCGAGCGCCCATCAGTAAATCCACCCACCTCTCCCTCGCTCTTTCGACACCGACAAACATCTTCTGGACGGCATATTGCCAACCGGTATTCATCACGACCGCCAGGCCACCGAAGCGCACAAATCCTATGGTCTGCGCGCTGGCAAAGTAGTCGATCTGCCGACCATGCGCATGGGACTTTCGAGCTTGCAGAATCTTGGGCAGCATCTGGCCACCGCAGACGGGCGGGCTGGGGAAGGGGCCGAGGGTTCCTAGCAGATCGCCGTAGAAGACGCAAGGGGTGCCTGTGTTTGCGCGGAGCAGAATGAGGGCGTAGGCGATGGGGACGAACCACTCGGCTACCGGCGTGTCCATTGTTTGACCTCGTTGTGTGTCATGGCTGGCGACGAACGTCTATGCGCGTATGCAAAGTTAGCCTTCACGCCTCGATCAGACTGGGAACAGTTTGCACTTCTTACCACGGCGTTATCCGGATTGCTTGCACACAAGGTCCCGTCAAAGATAGTTCTGAGATCTGGCCTTGGTTCGAAAGAGATACGTGAGAAATTTTTGAGGAGAGGGACATCAAACAACCGTATGCGGTGGTCGAGCGCCTCGAGGTACTCATCCAGATCGCTCACTTCATCGGAAAAATACTCCCCTACGACGAACCATGGAGGTTTGTTCTGAGCGTCTCGCAATCGTTCAAAATGGGCGACTAGCTCCTGTACGAAGCCCCTGGATATGTGCTTGACGGCGTCCAGCCGAAGGCCGCCAAGCAACATTTGATCGTTGAGCCACTCGGCCCACTTGAAGAACTCACTCCTGACTTCAGGATGTGAATGATCTATGTCTGCAAACATTCTGATAGCATCAAAATTAGGCCGGCACCGTCGAGAAACATCTCCGACACTCGAGACTCACAGGTAGTCATAGTTACCAAACTCCCCGTTCACATCCTCGGCCCACTTCTTGCCCTCAAACAACCATATGGCCTTTTCACCAGTTGCATTGTCATAGTCGACACCTGTGAAATGCGCCTTGTTCCACCGCCGGGAGCTATATTGATCCATGCGCCCTGGGAAGTCGAACTTGGTCCACGCCTCGATCTCTCCCGGGCGATCGACCTGTTTGCGGCGATCTGCAACATCAAGGAGTACCGTGGCAGTTTCTTTTGTCAGCCGCGATGCGATACAACGGCATCTTGCCCATGGCAACAATCAGGGCACAAACCCTCTGGGTCCACCCTCGTGGCAAGCACTCGCTCGGTGGAATCCGCGCCGGCCTTGTGGTTCAGCACGGCATCAAACAGGATCTCAATGCCGGCGTCCCCCGCGGCGCGGACGAGCTCGTCCAGGTCGGTCCTGGGGCCCCACTTGGTCGCCCTGGAGCCCTTCTGGTCAAACTGGCCCAGATCATACAGATCGTAGACGTCGTAGCCGTTGCTCCAGGCACCACCGCCGCCCTTGCAGGCCGGTGGGATCCAAAGCTTGGTGATGCCCAAAGGAGCAAGGCTGGGTATGAGATTGATGAGTCGACGCCAGTGACGCTTGTCGGCGGGGAGGTGCCACTCAAAGCCTTGAAAGAGGGTCTCGTTACGCGTCGACGGAGCGGCGGCGGGGTCCATGTCACCGGTGCGGCCGTCGGGGTGCGTTGAAGGCGGCCGCGGGACCGGTGTGCCTGCGGGAGCTGGCATGGTGGAGTATCAATTCCGACTTTGTGTCGGTCCTATTTTTAAAAAGAATTCGGAGGTGCATGAGCCGTGGGCGGTGCTTTTTTTTCTTTGTTGCTTGTTTTGAGGTGTCAAGGTGTGTTGCTTTAGTTGCCCCTCTTTGCTTCTGAATTGGGACAAAGCCATCCACGCTAAGGCTGAACGATGGGGCGTCGAACAGCGATTTCTAACGAGTCAGGGAAGCCTGGCTGGGTGGCGCGCACAGAGCACGCTAGTGATGTACAACCTTGGCTTGCTTGGCAAGCTTGGGGAAGGTACGGAGAACAAACTAAGGTTACCTACCTACAATCACTTCCTCTAGCTACCTACCTTACCTCACCAGGCAATCCAGGCTTGCGTGCTAACTGCCGAAGAGGGGGGTGGACCAAGAACAGAAAGAGCCACTGAGTACCTATTAGACCTACAGTTGCACAACATCTCCCACCCTATTTTCTTTCGATCTCGTCGGCAAGGCAAGAACCCGCCGTCTTCGAGCTTTTCTACAATCTGCCGTTGCCTTTGCCTCGCCCAACCCGGAACTCGGATGTCACACAAGTTTCTTAGGCATGCTTTGTCATTGTTCCTCAGCCATCAAGTGGGGTTTATCGTTGACGCGACATTTACGTGAGCTACAGAGCCACTGTAACCCCACCAAACCACCATCCAACCCTAATGCTATACCACGGTAATCTCTCTAGCAGGGCAATCTCTTTACCAGGGCAAGGTGTCCACGATGTTGTCCTGTGATCTCGGTCCTACATCCAAGTAGCCCTCCCATCTCCGAAGTCGAACCTGTGGACTCAGCCTTGACGAAAGGCCTAGAAGTGGCCATGGCCAGTGGGGAAACAAGCTGCTTGGGTCGCTTTGCCAAGTTCATTTCCCAAGTTCTGCCAATTCAATCCGTCCTTTTCCTATCGACGCGATTCATTCAATCGTCCCCATTCCTGATGACTTGGCATGTTGTTTTTCTTGTCAACTAATACCACGTGCGTACGTCACTCCAGCTGCATGTTTGGTTGATTGTGGCTCAGGTTTTTTAGTTGTAGCGCCAAGAGTCAAAAGATTCCGGAATAAAAAGAATGCAAAAAAGAAACTGAGGACCCTCGCCACGCGATCTGTCGCATGCAAACTAAGGGAAGCTTGGCTTGGGCTGTGAGCGTCTCAATGCGTGCAACACAAATAGAACATGACTCCTGATTAACGGCTCGCTTTACTCCCCGCAACCGTCCAGGCTGAATTAAAGCCACTGGGAAGAGTCCGGCGATTTTACGTAGCACCGGAAATAGAGTTTGACTTTTTATGCACACCGTTTCGCTCAGCTGGGCTCTGTCTGCAGTATAGAGTACTATGTTATAGACAAACAAGCGCCTGGCTCCATTTTTGCTAATCACGCTTTGGTTTCAGCAACCTTATCGATCTAATCTACCGCATGGGACCAGGAGCCACGGGAACAACCGGAGCGAACACAAGCGACAACCACACCGCTGATATGGACATATCCTCATCGAAATTTACAGGAAAACCCTCAGCCTCATAGTCTTGAATCCACACTGCATTTACAGCGAATATTAAACTTGCCCCAAGCTAACCAAGTCCGGGCTAGTTGGGTGGTAGCAACGGGACCTTCGGGCATCGCCAATTCCAGCGCGCCCCGTTCCTCCCGCCAGCCGCTTCACAAGCCGCCGTACTCACATCCCACCGGCCACACTAGTGCCGTTTCCGGTCGCTTGCGACCCACGGCTGGCCAACCTGCCTTGCTGCTTACGTGGTGTAGATACATACCTAGCCTGCCAAGCCATATCAGCCTTCCAGAAAAGGGTATTTCTCCAAACTTGGCAATCATGGCTTGATGGAGAACGTCATAATTTCATCTCCCATTCCGCCATGCGACCGCCCTGAAATCGCGCAGCAGCGTACCCAAGGTACCCTACCGCGGTTTTTTCTCAGGGGGAGGAGACGTTGAGGAGCCCACAAGCACGCGGCGCGAAGCCGGACTTGGCACCGAACAACAGACAAGAGTTTTCTGTCCCCTTGCCAAGTACAAGCTGCCTCCGTTCTACCCTGTTTGGATGCGCTTGCAATCTGGTCCCCGCATCGATGCTAAACTGCCCTATGCCACACGGACCGATCAGTGACTCTTGGCATATGGGTAGTACTTCGTACTAGCGGCAGACTGCTTGTCAAGCTACCGGCAGAGCTACCGGTAGAGCTAGCGGATGCATACTTGTGCTTACTGCGCGTGAGATGCTCTGACTGCAGGTCGCTTCACATTTTGCAGACGGCAAGACGGTCCTCGCAATCTTGGCATTTGTTTTATACGTCCCGCCAGAATGGTCAACCCAAGCCCCGTGGGCCACCCAAAGATAAGTCAGATTAACAATAACGGCAGGCCCGGAAGGGCAGACTACTTGGGATGCTAATATCCGCAGATGCCCCAATAAATCAATGCCCATAATGGGGGGCCCTCCCCACATTAAGTATCAGAGAGAGAGGTCTCTCCACCCCGACAAGCCTTGGCTGCTTTATTGGACAAAACGTAAAAAATAAAAAAAAAGTACCTACACCTGGGTATAGTCACGGCCATGACGTTTGGGATCAAGAGAGGAGCCGGTCCAAGGGATGGGCTCTTGGCACTCCCATGTGCATGGGACTGGGCGTCGTCGACTGCGACTCCGCCATCAACGGGGTAACATTGTCAGGATGGATGGGTGGATGCGCCTGCAACTTGTCTTGATAATTCGGCATAATCGAGTGCACGTATAATAAGCAGCATTCACGCCCATCCATCCGTCTTGGTGTCGCTCCCGGCTTCTGGTTTCCTCACCTCACCCTCACTGTCGCTCTTTACCCGGTGGTCTCTTGCTCTTCAGCTCTCAAAATGCGGTCCGCAATCATAGTATCGGCACTCGCCTCGGTGGCCACCGCCGCCAGGCCCTACCTCAACGAGCCAGACACCGGAATTGATGAGGTGCTCGGCCAGCTCCCCGTCGGGTCGCTCCCCAACGTGACCGACATGCACGCCCTGCACGACTTTGAGTGGGCGGCACGGAGGTACCTCCCCAAGGTCAACTACACCTACTACCGCAACGGCGCCGGTGGCGAGTGGTCCTACAGGAACAACCTTGAGGTCTACAACCGCTACAAGCTGAGGCCCAAGACCATGGTGGACATTACAAACATTGCAGAGTCCATGCCGTAAGTTATTTTGCCTTTGTTTTCTCCCCTTTCGAAACACCGCCGTCAGGTCCAGATAAAGTCTGAACTTTGTTGGGTCTTGGCGTTTTTTTCGCTCCTCTATTTTTAGCGAGTCCATGAAACTGACCACAGCCATGCCAATATAGCACCACAATCCTTGGCCACAACTTCTCGGCTCCCTTCTTCATCTGCCCCTGCGCCCGTGCCGGATATGGCCACCCTGACGCTGAGCTCAACCTGGTTCAGGGTGCCGGCGCCGGCAAGATCCTGTACATCCCATCATCCTTCTCGACGCTCCCGATCGAGCAGATCGCGGCCAAGCGTGCACCGGACCAGATCCTCTTCAGCCAGGTCTACACCAACGACAACGACACGGCCAACCAGATCCTCTTTGACCGCGCCGAAAAGGCCGGCTCCAAGGCCCTCGTCTGGGCCATCGACGCCCCCGGCAGCCCCAGCCGGCAGCGCGCCGCCCGCTACGGCGTGGGCAGCGCCAACGCCGTCTTCATCACCAACACCTGGGAGGTGCTGGACAAGTTCCGCACCATGACCAAGCTGCCCTTCATCCTCAAGGGCATCCAGACCGTCGAGGACGCCAAGCTGGCCGTCCAGCACAAGGTTCCCGCCATCATCCTTTCCAACCACGGAGGTCGTAACCTCGACGGCAGCCCGTCGTCGCTTGAGATCGCTCTCGAGATCCACCGCGAAGCCCCCGAGATCTTTGAGCAGATCGAGGTCCTGGCCGACGGCGGCGTCCGCTACGGCACCGACGCGCTCAGGCTCCTCGCCCTCGGCGTCAAGGCCGTCGGGATTGGCAGGCCCATGATGTACAGTAACGTGTTTGGCGTCGACGGCGTCAAGAGGGCTGTCGAGATCTTCAGGAACGAGCTCACCAACGATGCGGCCAACTTGGGCGTCGCCGACATCAAGAAGATCGACACAAGTTTTGTGGACTGGACCCCCAACCACTGGTACAGCTGAAAGAGGGGCCTACCTTAGTTAGCTATACGGGGCAAAAAAGAATAGGAACCCGAAACTATTTCTCGCAATGAAAAATGATAAAAAGGTTTAATTATGATGAATGCATCCCCTTCTGGAATCGAGTCATTTGCTGTTTGTGTCATGTTGCGTTTAATTGATGATGGTGAGTCGGGCTGTAGATTTTGGTTGCTTTGCAGCAGTTCGACCACTTTTGTCTCATGTCTTGTGTTTGACTCGCCCCACCTGCTCATCTGCGGTATCTTATGATGGCACCTGCCTTCTGGTGATAGTTTGGGTCACACAGCTTATGGTCAATACTACCTGCCGTGCGGCCTTTCAAACCCCAATGCGGTCGACCGCATGCACTAGATACATGTTCAATGTGTCCTTCAAAATCACTTTGTCACCGGCAGCCGATGAACAGTGGGCATGAATCAGGTATAGGTTGCTGCCTTCAGGTACATTGACAAGCACCTTTAATCGGGAAACCTAAAATTGGCCGGACAAGCCCGTTTTTAAGTATCGTCCCAACACAGCGACCAGGAACTTGTTGACATATGCAGCCAACGTTGGCATCTCATTTAAAATAAAACAAAAGAGTCCGCCGAGAGACTTATATAACTTTTTTTGAGCCCGCTCCCAGTGTCAGGCACATACATGGCTCCCCCGGTTGAGATGTATCGTCTGGTGTTTCCTGCGGAGCTGTGACCCAGATGCGTCGATTTCTTGACTTTGTACTGCCTAGGGAGGGCGGGGGACCTTTCCTTGTGGTAGTATCGGCAACGCTGGTCTCGCAGTGGGTCATCCAGACGACGTGAATGTAGAAAAGTAGATGGACAAATTTGCACCGCAAACAGACAAAGAACTGGGTTTTATTTTGGGATCGAGCGATAGCACGTGGACCGGGAGGGTGACCGGTAGGTGCAAGCGGGACTTGGAGAAGCGAGACTACCAAGGAGTATAAGCTGCCGAAAGAAGAGATGCTGCGTTGGTCTACTGGGGGAAAACACAGAGCCTACCTACCTACCTACCTTGCGCTAACGATTTCGAGTGCAATAGTCCAATTTGCGCAACGATACAAACTGCTAATTTAATCGCGAATATGCCATCTTACATTTCCTTGGGCTGAGGCGTCCACCCGCCAGCATCGTCAAAGCAGCGAAGCCGCAAACGACACCGCGCCCGACTATCCGGGTGAGACACCACTGGCGATTATCCATTCGCAAATGTACCATGGTAGGTGCCGCAAAACTTCAACGGGGTACACATGGACCGATCAGTTAGCCTAACGATGATAATACCGATGCTTGTGATCCTGGAAAGGCAGGCAGAGACGCGTCTGACGAAGGATGCCTCGAGATGGCCAAATTCTTACTTCACGACAGGTTATCCAACTTCCACCACTTTCAGTACCTCATTTGTCTACAAGATACCTAGGTAGTAGCTTCCGACATAGAGCTAATGGCCCATTCTTCTTTATTGTCTTTTGGAGGCTATTTCGTGCTTGCCCACAAATTCTCCTCGAACCACTGCGTGTGGCATGCCGACAAGTCGATCAATGGGAGGAGTGGTGCAAAAAGAGGAGTATCCGCAGGAGTATGAGCACATTGTCACCAACGCTCCTATCATGGGTCGGGACCCGGAGGATAGAGATTTTGTTGAGGGCGGCGAGGTCAAAGATATTGACATCAACATGTCTGAGGCTCCAAAGTACAAGGTCATCCCAGGGTAATATCTTGTGGGGACCCATGCCGCCAGTCCCGCCCACCTGTTGTTGACCCAGAGAAGGTAATTAACAGTTGGAGCGACTAGTAGCTACCGCCATGTATTCATGAAATTACCAATATACAGACGACATCATGTCCACATACGAAGCTACCGAGGTAGATTGGTGTGGCCAGCGAAAGAATACGAGAACGCCGCAGACAAGGCGGATGTCGCAAGCCAATGACGATCTATTAAACTATGGGACGGGGTATCCGAATACTTTCCGAAACCTTACCAACTCACCACGCTTGCTCTTTTCTCATCAAGGACCATTGCATTCAATCAATATCTTACAACTTTTTGCATCACCCCGTCACCGCAGCCCACCGACCTCATCCACCCGGACGACGAACGGAAACCGAGACACGGCCACGACCCCGCCCTGCCCGACGACGAGCTTACCACGGACCCCTGGCGGACTGTCGCCGCCGCCACCGGCATCACCGTACCACGGCCGGACGACGTACATGCTGTCGCGCTCGAGGACGCGCTCGACCACGTACTCGGTGGCGTCGGCGCGCAAAAAGACGAAGCAGCCGGCGCGCGGGCAGGGCACGGCCGAGAGCCAGGGCGGCTGCGGTGACGTCTGGCAGGCGCACGCGGGTCTGGGACTCGGGTCTCTGGAAATTAGTGCCCGCAGGCGGGCTAGGAGGTTGCTGAAGTGGGAAGAGAGCAACTGTCGCATCTGCTATGTGTGTCTACTGTGGTGGTTACTCGGAGGTGTAGGTATATTTCTTCTATTTTGGAGCTGTGGTTTTCTTTTTCTGGCAGTGCTTGGGCGGAGGATGGGAAGGAAAACAAAAAAAAGGAACGGAATTTTGGAGTCGCATATTTGCGACTCGTCAAGACAAAAAATTTATGATGGTTTATATACAGGAGTTTGCGGATGGCAGAGTCGATTAAGGATGTGACATTGAAGAATCCTGTGAGTCTGTGGTTAGTTGGTAGCTGTTGGATGTGGTGCTGCAACTTGGGCGCGTCGAATTTGTCGGACAGTGTCACCATGAAGAAGACGGTTGGTATTGGAAGTGACATTGACAGTCCGAGAGCACAGTTTGCCAATTTGTCCACTACTGTAAACTGCTTGCCTTGCCCCAAAGTGGGACATGCTGTAGTCGGTTCCTCGCGAAAAAAGAAATCAGCAACAGAGGAACAATAAGCGGCCAAAGAATGGAATTTCACAGCTAGATAAGAATCAGGGGCCATTAGCGGTTTTGTCCTCTTCAACCAGAAAAGCAAAAGGGCTTCGTTTTCTCTTTTGCAACACGCCAAGAATATTTTCACCACAGGGTAGCTTCCCGGTGGGTCCGATGTCGCCCCATTGAATCAGTAATGCCCGTTGGCGGAGAATATCGAGGCTGCTGATTGGATGGACCCCAGACAAATGCTCCGTGCGGTCCCCGCTGCGCCATGTCAATCCGTTTCAACGAGAGTTTTTAGTTTGTCTTTTTGACGACAGCTTGCAACCAGACCGAGGCACTGTCATGACGAAGTTTCGATGATTTTTTTATGCTTTCTTTCTTTCTTTCTCCCTTGGTCTCCTCTCTATTCTTCCCATCTTCTCTCCTTGCATGTGTGTTTATTGAGCACGTATTGCTCTGGCGCTCCTTATCTTAATTTGCTTCAACCCCCCCAAGGCATTCCCCTACAGCCCCTCCCGAATTTGTAATTACAGCACTTGGAAGCGCTGGACCGCGTCCTCAGGCTATCGCCAAGCCTGTCTATCCACGCTACCGTGGTCTTTTTTGCCCAGCCGGCCACCACTGGGGCGACCAAGACAAGACGTTGTGCCAAGATTGAAAGTCGACCATTTGGCTTCTGAAAGGCGACCATCTGGGCTTACATCATTCCTTTGCTTCTTTTCTACCTTGACATATTACAGAACAAATACATTCACTTGTATTTTCTTTGGGCTACTAAACTAGTCGATACCCGCTGCCGCCGAAGCAGAAGCAGCCACCTACACATCGCCCGCCATGGCCGACGATGATCAGTCCCGCCAAGGGCTACTTGGCGCGGACCAAAAGGAGGAGGAAAAGGTCCGCCGCCAGTCCTTCGACTCCGATTCCGACATTGATGCGACCGAGTTCCTCACAAGAGATCCCATGGGCTCGTCGCCACCGCCGGATAGCCAAACGACGCCAGCCTTTATGCGTCGCGGTGGGCGCCGGGCCTGGTCTTGCGGATCGCCCTGCGCCAGCTGCAAGAGGTGTTGCATTTTCATGTGCGGCATATTCATAATCATCTGGCTGCTGCTCGGCGCGGGCGGTGCCTTTGTCTATAAAAAGTACACCGAAGAGCCGCCGTACGGCCTGTCGCCGCCGTGGTACCCGTCGCCGCAGGGCGGTACCTCGGCCGGCTGGGCTGCCAGCTACTCTCGCGCCGCCAAGATGGTGGAGAAGATGACGCTTGCGGAAAAGGTCAACGTCACTACCGGTGTCGGCTGGAAGATGGGCCCGGCAGTCGGCTCAAACGGTCCTGCCGTGCACGTCGGCTTCCCTCAGCTGCACCTCCAGGACGGACCCACGGGCATCCGGTTCGCCGACAATACTTCGGCTTTCCCTGCCGGCATCACCGTCGGCGCCACCTTCAACAAGCAGCTCATGTACCTGCGCGGAAAGGCTCACGGCGCCGAGGCTCGTGGCAAGGGCATCAACGTGCTTCTTGGTCCAGCCATCGGTCCCCTTGGCCGCATGCCTGCTGGTGGTAGGAACTGGGAGGGTTTCGGATCCGACCCTTACTTGCAGGGAGTCGCAGGTGCGCAGACCATCAAGGGAATTCAGAGCGAGGGCGTCATGGCCTCAGTCAAACACTTTGTCGCCAACGAGCAGGAGCACTTCCGTCAGGCCTGGGAGTGGGCCCTGCCCCATGCAATCTCGTCCAACATTGACGACCGTACCCTGCACGAGCTCTACGCGTGGCCCTTCCAGGACGCTATCAAGGCCGGTGTCGCCAGTGTAATGTGCAGCTACAACATGATCAACAGCAGCTACGCATGTCAAAACTCGAAACTCTTGAGCGGGATCTTGAAGGATGAGCTTGGTTTCCAGGTGGGTCGCTTCAACAAGCAAACCAATTTTAATCCACAATTCACTAACAGTTCACCGACAAATCACAGGGTTTCGTCGTATCCGACTGGCTTGCACAGCGCTCAGGAGTTGCATCGGCCATCGCCGGTCTCGACATGACCATGCCGGGTGATGGCCTCACGTGGGCCGACGGCAAGTCGCTCTGGGGATCGCAACTAACGCAATCTGTACTCAACGGCTCCGTGCCCATCGACCGACTCAACGACATGGTGACCCGCATCGTCGCCTCGTGGTACCAGCTCGGACAGGACAACCCGGCCCGGTTCGACGGCAAGGGTCCCAATTTTTCATCGTGGACCAGAGACCGCATGGGTGTGGCCTCACCCGGGAGCAGGACGACGCAGGACAAGACCGAGGTCAACAAGTTTGTCAACGTGCAGTCGTCGCACAGCGACATTGCGCGCCAGGTGGCCGCCGAGGGCACGGTGCTGCTCAAGAACAAGGACATCCTGCCCATCAGCAAGCAGGGTTTCACCGACGCCAAGCGCGACCTGCGCAGGCGGCACGAGGGCAAGCTCAAGATTGGCATCTTTGGCGAGGACGCCGGCGCCGCGCCGGGCGGACCCAACGCCTGCATCGACCGCGGCTGCAACCGCGGGACGCTCGCCATCGGTTGGGGCAGCGGCGCCGTCGACTTCCCCTACCTGGTGACGCCGATAGATGCCCTCAAGAAGGGCTTCGAGGCGGGCAAGGTGGAGATCAAGGAGTACCTCTCCAACGCGAACCCGTTCGTCAAGGACAAGTCGGCGTCCGACACTGACGTGTGCATCGTGTTTGCCAACGCCGACTCGGGCGAGGGCTTCCTCAAGGCGGATGGGATCAGCGGCGACAGGAACGACTTGAACTTGCAGCGCGGCAGCGACGATCTCGTGTATCAGGTGGCCAACAAGTGCGGCGGCGGCGGCGGCGAGGTCATTGTCATCATCCACAGCGTGGGTCCTGTCGTGGTGGAGCGCTGGATAGACCACCCCAACGTCAAGGCTGTCGTGCTCGCCAACCTCCCCGGCCAGGAGAGCGGCAACGCACTGGCCGACATCATCTTTGGCGACGAGAACCCCTCGGGCAAGCTGCCGTACACCATGGGCAAGTCTCTGGACGACTACGGCCCCGGCGCCAAGGTCATGTACCTTCCCAACGGCGTGGTGCCGCAGCAGGACTTTACCGAGGGCGTATTTATCGACTACAAGCACTTTGATCGCGCGGGGATCCAGCCGCGCTTCGAGTTTGGCTTTGGCCTCTCGTACACGACGTTTGAGTTTGCCAACCTCAGCATCAGCGAGCGCAAGCCCAAGAAGGCGCTGCCCGAACCGCGACCCGAGCCGGCCGCGGCGCCGCCCAGCTACGACAAGGCCATCCCGGACGAGCGCGAGGCGCTGTGGCCGCGGGACAATAGCATCCGCCCGCTCGAAAAGTACATCTACCCGTACCTGGACGAGGTCGACGAGCTGGTGCAGCACCCGTACCCCTACCCGGACGGCTACTTCAGCCTCATGGAGCCGAGCCCGGCCGGCGGCGAGGAGGGCGGCAACCCGGACCTGTGGGAGGTGCAGCTCGAGGTCAAGGCGCAGGTCAAGAACACGGGCTCGAGGGACGGCAAGGTGGTGGCGCAGCTGTACGTCGGCATCCCGCCGCTCTCGCCCCCCGCGGCGGGTGGCGGCAGCCGAGTCGGGCCGGCAGGCACGCCGGACCCCAAGAAGAAGGACGAGGTGGAGTTCCCGATCAGGCAGCTGCGCGGGTTCGAAAAGGTCTTTGTCAAGAAGGGCGAGACGGCCGAGGTCTCGTTCAACGTCACCAGGAGAGACCTGAGCTTCTGGGACGTGGAGAGGCAGACCTGGAGGATCGTGACGGGCGGGGAGTACAAGATTATGGTTGGGCAGAGCTCGAGGGATCTGCCGCTAGAAGGGAAGTGGTAGACTGGGAGAACGTTTTTCTTTTCTTTGTTTCTTTTTTATTCCGCATGTCGTTCCAGCGTGCGAGGTAATATGTGGCGCTTACCAGGTACATGGCCATGTTAGCACAGGGCGGCGTTGGGTGTGATATATTTACTTAAACTTGTCTTGTTCTCGGTTGTATTATTTTTGGTGTCTGGCTAGTATGTGGAAAAACAAAAGACTGGATTTTCACCCATCTGTACTGGTACAGCTATGAACGTCGCTGCTCACCATGGCAGCCTGTCAAACGATTGCGGCCTCGACATGTCGGCATCGTTACAAAGCTCAAGGTTCATCTCTGTCAGCCGCAGCTGCCATGAAAAAAAAGGAGGATCGAGGTATTGCAAAGACTTTGTTTTGCTCTACTCGAGAGACAAACGCGACCGGGGCGTAAGCTGACAAAGGACCTTTGGATATTCCATACCGACGGATAATGAGAGGATCATGAGCCAGGACAGAAACAAAGAAACACGAGTCGTGAAATGCCCGCGGAGGCATCAATCCCGCCAGGGGGTAGGAGGCGCTTAAGATTAAGACAATCTTCAAGGGGTCTTGCCGGTGACGAAGCACGCGAAAAAATTTTTAGAGAATCGGGATAGTTTGCCGAAGCAGTACAGACCGCCGTCTTTGACGAAACTGGGCGGGTTCATGACAACACGCGATTTATGAGACGCCACAATCCTCCGTCATAAAATAGCGACTGGCAAAGGCCGGGAACGAATAAAGCGGAATGCTTGTCGATGCTTGTTTCCGAGCCTAGAAGAGTCCCGGTTAAGTCCTGATCCCCTTTTTTTTCCTGTTCTGCTGCCTGGTTGCTCCTATTCCTGGAAAAAAAAGCTTGACCACATCCCGGAAACGGGGCGTCACGCCGTTCAGTTTCGTCCTGCCCCCTCCGGCGCTTGTAGCACACGCGATCTTCTATTCTCGTTTGGCAAGCAGGGCAAGTTTGGCCCAGCGTGCCTGGTAGGGCAGTCTGAGCGGCGCTAGAAAAACGGCCGGGGCGGATTTTGGCGCCGCGCCGGTCGCACGGGGACGCGTCATTTCCCCTGAGCAAAGGCCCTTAAAGGTCTTTTTTTGGGGGGTAGGAGTGGCTCAGCTTCTTTCTGCCCACCTTCGGGAATGTGAACAGTGCTAATGTCCGGGGCCGCGGCTGAGAGGGTCTGTTGTTGTTGTTGTTGTTGTTGTTGTTGTTGACATCAGCGAAGGGGGGGGGGGGGGGGGGGGGGGGAGCTATGCCTTGTCTGTTGAAAGTTGTTGAACTGCTCGCGTCTGCCAAATGTCGCGAAATTGCAGCCACCATACGAGCCGCGCTAGTGCTGCTAGGTCCAACAGGAAGCCACTTACGGTGGGAAGTGCATGAAAAGAAGGGTTCAGGAATCGTGCAGAAAAAGGCAGCTTCTTTCCGGCTTTTTTGCAATTGGATTCTTCCTGTTCAGCATGCTTCTTCATCGCTTGGAAGGGTGAAACACATTCTTTTGCAACAGACAACTCTGTTATACACTCTCTTTTGCCCCCCCCCCATACACTCGCTAACCAGACCATCGGTCGGACCACATTCGTTATACTTCCCAACGGAGTTTCGTACTTGATAATTACACACTCTCTTATATAATATCACCCACCGTGCATAATACAGCAGCTCCATCAAGATGAGGACCGCAACTTACACCAGCGCCTGGCTAGCCGCCGCAGCCCTTGTTAGCGCACACGGAGATTCGGCCGGCTTGCCGAGGCTCCTCGGCCGCCAGGCGCAGCGTCTTGGCCTCAACCCCGTGCACACCCGTGCCGTGCCGGAAGTGCAGCCACGCCAAGCCCGCTTCCCGGTTGCGGGCGGCGCTGTGGTCGAAAAGCGTGCGGGAATCCAATCTGGCGACCAGTGCGGCCCCGGCTTCGGCAGCTGCGCGGCGGGGCTTTGCTGCAGTCCCGAGGGATGGTGTGGCAATGAGATCACGTCCTGCCAGGCGCCCGACTGCTTGTTCCAGTACGGACCGGCGTGCGACGCCAACCAGACGCCGGCGGGCAAGTCGACGGCCAGCATCGCGCGTCCTCAACTGGGCAGCGTTCCTTATGGCGGGGCGGGCATCTACGACTGCGTCAACAACGGCGTCATGGCGCTCACGTTTGACGACGGACCCTTCATCTACACCGAGACGATCCTGGACATTCTCAAGTCGTACAACGCCAAGGCGACCTTCTTCATCACGGGCAACAACATCCACAAGGGGGCCATCGACACGCACTGGGCGTCGGTGATCCAGCGCATGGCCAGCGAGGGCCACCAGATCGCCAGCCACACGTGGTCGCACCAGAACCTGACGGCGCTGACGACGGCGCAGCGCCAGGACCAGATGGTCAAGAACGAGATGGCCTTCCGCAACATCCTGGGCTACTTCCCGACCTACATGCGCCCGCCCTTCTCCGAGTGCGACGCGGCCTGCGAGAGCCAGCTCAAGAAGCTGGGCTACCACATCACCTACTTCGACCTGGACACGGCCGACTACCTCAACGACTCGCCGCTGCTGATCCAAAACTCCAAGAACAACTTTGACAACGCCGTCGACGGCCAGGTCGTGAGCCAGAGCGACTTCCTCGTCATCAGCCACGACATCCACGAGCAGACCGCCCACAACCTGACCGCCTACATGCTCGAGCGCATGAAGACCCTCGGCTACCAGGCCGTCACCGTCGGCGAGTGCCTCGGCGACGCCCAGGCCAACTGGTACCGCCAGGCCGGCGGGCCCAACCCCCAGCCCCAGACCTCGTACACCGCGCCCTCCACCTCCACCACCGCCACCGCCGCCAGCTCCGCCGCCCCCTCCCCGACCGGCGCCCTCAAGGCCTCGCCCGACGCCACCTGCGGCGGCAACACCGGCAACACCTGCGCCGGCTCCGGCTTCGGCAACTGCTGCTCCCCCAGCGGCTGGTGCGGCTCCACCGACGAGTACTGCGGCGCCGGGTGCCAAAAGTTCTTTGGCAGCTGCGGCATGTCCTCGGGCCCGTCGTCGTCGTCCGCCGCCACCGTCAAGTCCGCCTCTCCCACATCGTCGGCATCGTCTTCCACGTCGTCGTCCCCGTCGACTGCCAAAAAGGTGAATCCGTCTCCCGTCGCCCCCTTCAACAACGGCACCGCCCCCTCGTCGTCCTCGGTCGTCCTCGGCTCCACCTCTTCCTCCGCTGCCCCCGCTAACCAGTCTCCCGTGCTAAAGGTCTCTCCCGACGCAACCTGCGGCGGCAACACCGGCAACACCTGCAAGGGTTCCGCCTTTGGCAACTGCTGCTCCGTCAACGGCTGGTGCGGATTCACCACCGCCTACTGCGGTTCCGGATGCCAGAAGGGCTTTGGCACTTGCAACTAAAAGAAAATAGACAGTTGGGGGGGAAAATAAGAAAAGGGGGGGTGGCCTCTTTTTTTGGGATATGAAGCCATGTTTTGTCTCCTTTTCAACATAAAAAAATGTCTTGTTTTCTTTTTTGGGTGGGTGGTCATTTGCTGTGCCTTGGTGGGCAATGTTGGTTGGGATTCACTTTTTTTTTTCTTTTTTTGTTGTCCTCGCCCTAGACCCACGCGGCTTCATTGAGAATAGGCTACAGCAGAAGGGAGCCTGGTCTTTGAGGTTTCTTGTGTATAATTGCTTCAGCTAGCTCTACAATGCCAGGACTTTTTTGTCACACCTTTGGACCGATCATCGGGCTGCTGATGTCCTGACTGGCTTTGTTTAGACATCTGTCAAGAAGATCTCATGCTAGCCCGAGCGGAATATGTCGATGCCATGCTTTCTGATTGACACCCTGCTGCAGCCATCGCACCTGTGATTTGCACGACCGATCGAAAAGCGCCGTTTCGCCTACTCGGCCATTATGAAGAGCTTGACAAATGGTCACTGAGCCGGGGCCGGGAAAATTGTATAAGCCTTTTTGGGGAAGCATCTCCAAGAGCAAAACCCGCTTGGCGGGTCAGGAGAAACAGGATTCTGTGGGGTCTTGTTTCCGACATGCGGATCTCCCCATCGTCGGGTCATTTGTCATTTTAGGTCCAATTCTGGGATTGAGTTTCGTCAAACAATGTCGCGAAACGGAAAAAAAGAAAAGGGTGCTAGTCATGGTGGGTTCCCCCGCTGATCAGCATTTCCAACATGCCAATCTCGCATGCGTGAACTCGTCCATCAGATGCAGTGACCAATCTATTGGGGTTGTACGCATTTCTTGCCATGTAAACTAATCTGATTGTTTTTGGCTCCCAATATTTGTTGTTTACATGTTTCCAAGTAAAGACCTTTTACCAAGGACATCTTCTGACCATCAGCCTCTGGCCCAAATTTGAACGCAAAAAAGAAGACGTGAGCAAGGGCACGAATCAAGGCACGTTTTGAAATTCTCTTGTCAAGCAGGCGGCTCTTTCTTTTTATTTCGCTGCCCAGTTTCTATGCGTGTGTGTGTGTACGTGATACCTATCGATTCTTGACTCGGCCCTATCTCCTTATTGGAATACCCTCCATTCGGAGTGTGATGATCAAGACTTCTGTGCAGACAAGTACACTATCCACTCGTAACCACTCTTTTTGTTTACTTGTACACAACATTATTACCAACTATCAAGATGCAGTTAACTATACCTTTTGCCATGACCATGGTCTTCTGCAACTGAACAATAAACACCAAAAAGGACCAACACATCTGATTAGAAAACAGTCATCAAAGTCACGAGGGGCGAGAGCCTGTATCCGGAAACAACCAATCCACTTTCTTCCCCAAAGCCCTGAACCCCAAGTAGGCGTTTAATGCTCGATCAACGGCGTATGGACTTTGCGTCAAATGCTTGTCAAGTAATGCTTCTTGTGCTTCCTGGTTCTTGTTTGTCACCTCGATATGACTCACACTGAGGTCGTTGCCAAAGCCCAGAGACGATGTTTCACGGATTTCAATTCTAGAATGGTAGGTGGAAAATGTGTATAAATACGTCCAAATAGTCATCGCTTTGTACTTTACAAGTCTGGGTTGTTATCCAGCAACCTGAAGAAAACTGTTTTCTTGTCGTCCCTTCCATCCCGCTTGTCTTAAACTAGCTTACAACCACACCGAGCGCCGACCGTCATGGAACTAATTGTTTGTCAGCAATCAATATGCGACGGTATTGGAGAATGATGATGTGGGGCTCGGCCAGCTTGTGACGTGGATGGTGACAGTGGTGATCATGCGGATGGTGGTGAGCGGAGGGGATGGACGGGGACAGACCTTCCACAGATGCTTATTTGCATGTCGTGTCGGTGCAGCAAGGTCCGAAAAGCTCGCCGACGACCTCGGCCCTCGGGGCGCATTTGATAGGCCTGTTTTTGGGGCACTTTTCTTTGGGCCCGATTTGGAGGCCTGGACCGGTCGACGTGCATATGCCCGACACCGTGGTGATCATGCCAAGGGCGATGATAAGGTTGGTCATAGTGAACTGCATTTTTGCGGTGGTTTCGGGATCTGTGGGTACAAATAGCACGTGGACGTAGGTCGTGGAACGACATGATTCACGAATATCTACTCCGATATGGAGAATCTTTGATGTTCGTTTTTGGAAAATACTATGGTGGTAGCGGTAAAATCCCTCCCATGGCATAGTTGCTTAACGGTGTGGACCTTATAGATATTTCCGACTTTGGTAATAGTTTTTGCGACGTAAATAAATTCAGGTATTTGAAGCTCCCCGAGAACAATTAAGTTGGTGAAAGCCCACGCATAAACGTATGGTAACAGGGGAGGGAACTTTTCGCACAATGCCATAGTAAACGCACCTTACCTACTTGCTCAGATTTGTCCAAAGGTCTGGGCGCCTTTGTGGGACATGACATAATTAATCCACACCCACGGATGAATCCCTTCTAAACCCCGCCCACAAAGCGTGCAACACCATTTCGAATTGGATATAGTAGATAATATTTCTTACCAGTTTGCAACACAAAGCGCCAAAGCGAGGCAAAACATAGAGCCTGGTAATAAATCACCCACGATTCGTTACGTAGCACCCTTTTTTGACACAAACAGTAGGCAGTAATCTGGCGAATATACTTGCTGCGAGTATTTTGTTTTCCTCCTTTTTTTTGCTTATATTCCGGATTATAACCCGAATTATTGACCACCAACATCTAATCCCTAACCGCTAACCGCTCACTCGAGTCCCTGACCACTAACTCTAACCAATTAATGAGTGGTAATGGTGGTGGTGGTGGTGGTAGTAACGGTACCCAGCAGGTTTTGACTGTGTGGCTGGAAAAAGGTTGCTACGTAACGAATCGTGGGGATCTAGAATGTGACTCAAAACACACTATCTAATTTGTGAACGCTGTTCTCTCTTCTGCGCCAAAACATTGATGGCTTCCGTAGAAATTCTTTATTTTTGAGCATATTTGTTTTCTAAACGCATCTTATCCTACTGTTTAATACCGTCGTCCGCATGTCTAACGACTTGCGAACCAGGACTTGTAAACACCATCAACCCCTACTCGCTGTCCCTCAACCCCAACTCGCTGTTACTCGACTTTGTCTGGTTTTTTACTTGAATCAGCCAACTTGCTCACGCACGATGGCCCCAACGATTGCACTTCAAGCTATCCAGGAAGCCCTGGCTCCAGGATTTGGAGAGAGAACACTGGAACGAATGTTGAAAAGACCAAAAAACCTGTATCCGGCCACTTTGTTCCCGTTCAATTAACCTCATCTCCCCAACGGGAGTCGGACTCGGGAAGTAGGGTCGCGCCTGCGATGTACTATCCGTAGAAACTGACTAATTTAAGCAAGCTAGTGTGGGGCTCGTCGGCTATATTGATTCATGCCAAGTGAAACCTCCGATCGCTCGTCAAGCAGATCGTCGATTCTGCTGCTAACATTCGTCCAGCAAGCCTCAAACGTACGAAAAGAAAAGCACGCCCAAAAGGAGAATTCACAGTCGGCACGTTTCCCCCGTAAAAAATATCCAGTCACAACCACCCGGACATTTCTTTCCGTCAGCCATGCCAGTTCCCCTACCATTCAAGGTCTAATTGAGACCAAAACACACCCGCGTAAGCCGTCCGCCGTCTAAATGTTACCATGATTGCCATACCCCATGTGAATCGCGTAGCCCGATAAAACAAAATGCAGTCACTTGTGAGACACGGCGGATGTTCGTCCAGTCCCCAAACGGGCAAACAAAATGTGGACGCGCTCTGGCGATACATCTTGGCAAGCCTAATTGTAAACGCTGTTGGCATCTGTCGTTGCGACCTCTCAAGGTCCAATCCGCTGGAAGCCTGCCACACCAAAAGGTTAATCCCCAAGGCTGAGAAAGCAAAGGAAATCAAAGCCTCGTCATCGCCAAGAGCAATATTTTGTGATGCTCTCGCACGGCATCCTGAGGTTTCAGCATGCGCCTTGCTGAGTCTGCTGGGCTCATCGTTTGCCGTGTTTGTTCTACAAAGGATTGTGGTGTTTCTGCTCACTACGTATCTTTTCGCATCAAAGTAAATTCCTCTGCAGACTTGGTGCCAGTCGGCCTATCCTCACGGTTGTCTCATCGACATCACCGAACGTTGTGGCAAGGAAAACGTAAAAAGCGAACATATCATCTCGCGTATATTCATCACAAAAAACCGAAATTATGGTTATTCCACCCGTACAATTCGCCTAAACAGCCCGTAAATGGAAGAGTTTATGATGCTATTATTTAAAGTACAAACTGTCACCAAATTGCGCTCGCGAGTTGCGATTTTTACAGCTGGCAACATTTATACTGCACCACATGGATAATATAATGCACCATCTGCTTTATGAAAAAAAAACAAATACGCAAACGCGAAATTAGTCGTAGCAATGCAAGTTCTCCCTTTTGTTGAAAGAGAAATAACTATATTATAAATATGTGTGTTCGTTTTAAATAATGTATGCAAATGGTGGGAATTGAAAAAAAAAGAACAAAAAACATTTATTGGTTCAATTTGCATTTTCGGTAAATACCTAATATTGTAAATTGTTCCATTAACGGGCTATTTAGGCCAATTGTACGGGTGGAATAACCATAACCAAAACAATAGCATACAGCCAGCGCATCATACCCTAGGGCAGCCAAAGCACTGGCTCTGGGAGATGGGCACCTTGGGGTTTGGAATAGGTCCCGACCTCAGGTTACTGACCTTTGCGCTGACACCACGTTCGTCAGTGTCGCAACAACAACCTCTGCCGCCATCAGGATCCATGAACACTGCTCTATACTTAATTTTAGGGTGTGGCTATTTCACAACAACAACAACAACAACAACAACAACAACAACAACAACAACAACAACAACAACAACAACAACAACAACAACAACAACAACAACAACAACAACAACAACAACAACAACAAATCGTTAAACCACAGCCGTGTGAGTAGACACTTTGTACTGCGAGTGAAAACTGTAGTATGGCCCACATGGTTGTGATTTAGCAGAACGTTGTTGTGTAATAGCCACACCCTAGTTTTAATACTTGATCAGAGAGATAGTGATCCAGACAAGCAGAGAAGAAAGCTTAGGGTGAGATTTGGCAAAAACAACCAGGCCCGAGACCTACTCGTGGGAGTCGTGGCGGACCCTGCAAAAGAAATTCTTCGACGTGTTCATGCAATATTGTGGGAGCCCCGTGCCACGATCGGCTAACGGCCTAGAAGTTTCATCCTGGGGGCAAGCTCTTTGTGCATGGGAAAAACAAACCGGACCAAGTATCCAAAAAAAATCGTCACTCTCGGTTGATGGAAAATACTGATAGATTGCACAAGTTTGACATGACAAACGATACTGTTGTCTACTGGAGGCATGAGGAAAGCTGGCCTCGACCGAAACCTACAATACGGCCGTCAGAGTCCACAGTGGCGGACGGAGCAGCAGGACGGAGCAGGCTCCGAGAACTAGCTACGCCAGGGAAACGGCAGGACAAGACGAGTACAGCCACCGGCGTCCTTGGTCAACCCGATCTAGTGCTCAAACGTTGTAGGTCCACGTTCTTGATCCGGACACAGGTCGCGCGACACGCCTCTCAATGTTCGTAAGCAACGCATTCGCCCTGTCGACAAAAAGTATCAGCCAACAAACCGTGTAGGTATCACGAGTTGGCCGGGCGGCTTTTCGGCCAGGAGCATCAAAATAGCATATTTGGCGAGGGAAACCGCGTGGCTACTGGGAGAATTTGGTGTACAGTCCGGAGACAGCCATGGAAACATGAGCCCATGATAATCATCTTACGCAAGTTACAAAAGACATGCTTGCAAATTGACACCATGCAATTCCATGCATACTTGGAGGCCCAGAGAGATTCTCACCGTTGTTGACTGCAGTTACTGCAAAGGTTCCTTTTCATCAGTCTGTTTTGGCGATGGAAGGCGCTCAGATTTGGCACCAGAAACAACGAGACGCATGAGTTAAACACATGCAGTGCAGACTTGGCCGATTAAAAATAGCAGCGTGGGCCTGGCTTGCCAAGTTCGATGGCCATGACTGTCAATATAAGTAGGTTCGCAAGGGGGGTTGCCGGGGGTTCAAAATGGGCTAGTGTCAGGCAGTCCCGCAAGCAGTAGGCAAGACTTTCTTAATTGCAAGCCCACAGCTACTAACAGATCCACGTCGACAGGGTAGAGAAAGAGGGATTTCGGCAGGCGGCAACCGGCCCGGTTCATTTAGGGCTAGACTAACGAACACTCACCTCCGGCTATCGAACATTCACTACAGTACCGTCAAAGTATCCATTGGCAGGTCCACACAGCAATAATTTGCAACAGGTGCCTATTCTTTGGATGGAGTTCTCGACTAAATTGAATGAAAAGTAACAAATAAAGGCTCTCTACAAAAAAAAAAAACTTGCAAAGTAGCGGTGATGGTTACGGCAATAAAGCTACGCAATTTAATTTAACGAATTAAGTTTTACATATTCGGTATTGCGGTCCTTTGCGTTATGCATCATGCGTTTGGAGATTGGGAATAATTTTATATAACGCGTTGTTTTTGTGCCAAAATTCTGTATACAGATTCAATATCATATGCTGGAACAAATCTGGGTCGAGTTTGGCTGGGACAAGTCCCTGAACGTGTTTTTGCAATGTTATTATTGGGTGGAGTAGGGAGTGAATATGAGTGCGGGCCCGTGGTGGGTGCTCGTTAGTCTAGCCCTTTATTTATGGGCTCAGTGGGAAAATAGCCCTTCGTTTAGGTGTCCAGACTTTTGCCGAATCCATGACTGCTATTGACAATAAACTCGGGCCGGACTTGGCTGCAAAGACAATGGATTAAGGAAAACTAAAGGGTACAAGAGGCAGTCGACCAACACTTGGGTCTAGGTGCTTTGTGAGAGGGGTGGGCCCAGCGTGATTGCTGGTACTCGGTGTTCACAAGCTGAGCCTGGAAAGATTTTCACGACTCTTATCGTATCACACTGCGGTCACAATCGAAAGGCGCGGCCCCCAGTCAAAAAAAAAAAAAAAAAAAAAAAAGAAAAAAAAGTTAGAAGGATAAAAAGCTTATTATTTCTTAGTGTGACCATGCAGTCCTGGGAAATGCTTAGGCGCTGCACCCAAGACTTCAGAAACAGTGTTTCGGGTTGATGCGGCGCGTTAAAAGAAATGGCCAGGCTGGTCTCAGTCCTACCCTCGATTAAAATATATGGCTCTGGAAAGAGGTTGGGAGGCTGTGAGCAGCGAATGTTTTTGCGATCAAGCTTTCTGAGGGGCGGCGCTAGGGATTTTTGGTTCAGGCCGTCAAATGGCGCCTGGACAGATGCGCGTCAGCCATTTCCATCCGTATAGCTGGTTGTCGCCGCGAATGGGGTGCAAGCAATTACCGAGCGATTGCAGAATGCCGAGTGGATAACGTTCATTTCATCATTTCATGGGGTTGCTGTGTCGATTCGACATCATCCTGTATGCAATTGCACTTGACGTTGGATGCTGCTAGTCTAGTCTCCCCTGGAGCCGTCTCATTTCCCCACATAAAGGAACAAAGGGCAGCGGCGCACTATCACTTTTTATACACTGTGAATCATAATGAGTCATCCTGCACCTGCGAAGACGCCAAAACAAACGGAGCGGGTTCCGCCCGGAAAATCCGTGTCAGATCGATCCCCGAATGGCATGGAGCGTACCAATTGTATAAAGTATGGATGACAGAACACATACCTGCAACATCTGATTGATCCGACCAAGACATTAACACAATACAATTATACAAAACATCCCTGCAACATGATTGCAGAGCTGCTCTTCAACCCCGGCACGTGGACGGCCCTCGCCGTCCTCGCAGCCGCATACTACCACTTTTTCCTCCGCAGCCCCGCACTCCCATTCCCACCAGCCAACAAATCAGCAAGCGAGCTGCAAGACGCCAGCAGCTTGATCACCAACAGCCTCTCCAAGAGCAATGGCGGACCCGTCGTCGTCACCCTGGGCTCGGGCGGTCGCAAAATCCTCCTGCCGTCGTCGCTCGCCGCCTGGGTCAAAACCAACCGGGATCTGGACCACCAGCAGCTCGTGCGCGAAGATTTTATGAGCGGGATCCCGGGTTTCGAGGGGAACACGCTCCTCCACCAGTCCGGCAGCCCGATCATGGACATAATCAAAACGCGCATGGGCCTCAACGACGGCACGCTGCGCACGCTCAACGCCAGCGTCAAGCGCACGCTGCACGACACGCTCGGCGAGGGCGCAGAGTGGCACGCGATCGACTGGTACGCCGGCACGTCCAACATCATTGCGCGCGCGGCGTCGTCCGTCTTTGTCGGGCCGGAAAAGGCCGACGACCCCGAGTGGCTCGAGCTCGCGCAGACCTACGTCACGGCCTACTTCACCGGCGTCGCCGAGCTGGGCACCTACCCGGCCTGGGCGCGGAGCATCGTGCACTGGTTCCTGCCCAACGTCAAGACCTGCCGCAAGCTGCTCCCGCGCGCGCGCGTCATCATCGGGCAGGTCGCAGCGGCGCGCGAAAAGGAGGCGGCCGCGGCGAGGCGCGAGGGCAGACCGGCGCCAGAGTACAACGACGCGTTGGAGTGGGTGCGCGCGGTGTCGGGCGGGGAGGTGGATCCCGCCGAGGCGCAGCTTTGCCTGGCCATGGCTGCCTTTTTCACAACGGCCGAGCTGCTCCGCGTGCTGCTCATCGAGGTTGCGCGCCATCCGGAATATGTTGACGAGCTGAGGGAGGAGATTTCTACGCAGATCTCCAAGCACGGTCTGTCAGTTGCCGGCATCAATGGTATGGTTTTGCTGGATAGCTTCATGAAGGAGTCGCAGAGGCTGAATAGCGGACCCGGTATGTTATCATTTCGTCTTTGTTATTTTTTTTTTTCCACACGCCCGTTCTTGAAAAGACCTTGATCGACTAACGACTAGCGTTTACATCCATCCAGTCGTCCTCGAGCGCGTCGCCCTCAGAGACACGGCTCTCCCCGATGGACGCATCATCCCGCGCGGCTCACATATCATGGTCGACTCCATGGACCTGTGGAAGTCGGAAAAATACCCTGACCCAAACAAGTTCGACGGACGCCGTTTCCTCAAGAAGCGCAAGGCCGGCGACAGCGCCAGCCAGTTCGTGCAGTCCGGCCCCGACTACCACGTGTTCGGAGGCGGGCGCCACATCTGCCCCGGGCGCTTCTTCGCGTCGCAGGAGCTCAAGCTGATCATGGCGCACTTGCTGCTCAAGTACGACGTTCGGTTGGGCGAGGGCTGCGACCCCAAGGTCATACCGAATGGGTTCTTTGTCATGATCGATCCGACGGTCAAGTTTGAGGTCAAGAGGAGGAAAAGTAGGGACGCAGATGCTCTGTTGTAGAGTGGATCTGCCAGGGGAATGTTACGCGGACTTTGGATCTGGCCAAAACAAAGAAGCCTCATCCTCGCGGGGACATTAATTCAGGGGCAGGTGTTGATCCTCCCATCTACAAGCTTAATGAGCGGATACCCTATAGACTAGTTAATGTACTGCGTCGATCGCATTTCCCAAATCTCTCCCAGGGGTCTACGATCCCTTCGTCTCCATTCCGTAGCCCCCATTAATGCTGCTCTTTCGGTATCCATTCGAGACATGTGAAGATCCTAAGCCAGGCCACAGTTCGCCTATCGCAGCCCTTCCAGCATCTCAATTTCTTATTCGCTCCACTCGGTATTGCATGCTTACGGTAAGGCCTTGACTTGAAGCTGGACTCGACTGGTGGAAAGGGATTCTTTCGCCTTTCTCGCTCTCCAAACTCTGCAACCTCCAGGCTTTTATTTTTGTTCACCAAATACCGGGAGTTTCGACACCCAATACGGGGCAGGAATGGACGTCCTTGGGGCAGCAGGAGAGCGTCATACGCGTGCGTCATCTCACAGGGAGTAAAACTAGGAGAGAGTACCAAAAAAAGAAATGTCCAAATATTCTCGCCAATATAGACGAGGACACGAGCCGCCGGAGTTCGAGGCTTACGTACCTATCTATAATACACATGTGCTATGGTACAACCCCTGAATGAATCGTGGTGTGAACAAGGCCAGACAGCTGGTTTTCGACAGCTGGTTTTCGGCCAATTATATCCGTGTATTCGGGAAATAAACGGGTCAAAAGCCAAGGGGGGTTACCTCCATGGTTGCTTTATAAATCACGTGGGAGTACAGGGTAAGTTGAAGGACCCCCCATGTTTTGCCCGTTCGTATCTATCCCTTACGGGTTTTAGTGTATGTGTTTGCATATAGTTTGAGGTTTCTGAGACGTCAATGGTTTGTTCGTATTGTCCACCTGAACGAATTGCATTTCATTCAGGGTAACATCCGTAAGTAATATTAGCGTCTGCTAAAACCGTGCCGCAAACTTTAAAGCTTAATCCCTGTCAAAGCCCCGGTGGAAATAGCCAAGGTAGTATATATAGAAACACACCGAGATGGATCTACAGCAAAAGCTTGGCAATATAAAACCACGTTTGTCGCTTGCGTTGGGACAAACGCCGGTTAGAGCTATCACTTGGAACCCAAGCGGCTTTTCATCTACGTCTTTACCCTTTGATATCCTGCGCTTTGATTTCCTGCCTCGTCTTCTTTGTTCTACTCATACAAACAAAAAAAATGCGTTCATACATTCTTTTTTGCTGTTTAGCTGGCCTGGCTGCCGCTAGATCGCTTGCAATCCAGCCCCGGGACGATTTGGACTTTACGGCAACCACGGGACCCATCTGCTGCGGCCATGGCACACAAGATCCAAACAACCTTTGCAAAAATGCTGGCCTCTTTGCTTATTGCGTAAGCTTGTTCTTTCATTCTTGTTCATCTACCATACGCCGTTGGGTCTCTGGACAGGTTCAGTACCTCGGTGCCTTTGGTTGGAGTTGGTCGAATCATCATTAACAACTTCTTTAGTGTTCCTCCTTTGCAAATAACGAAGAGCAAGGATGTGATCCAGTCGTTGATTTCCACGTTGGGCGCGACGTCAAAATAGTCGACAGCGAATCACAGCGGAAATGTGTTTCCGGGACACGCGTTGGATTTGTTGGATGTGCTAACTGAAGTGTATCTTGGCGGAAATGGTTTTTTCTTGTTCTTTTGCTCCGGAAGCGAAGCTCGTATACCCGAACAGGAGAGATGGCGGCTGGAAATACGGAAGCCCTGTTGAATTCTCACATCTGGAAATTGTAAAAAGGGCAACAACATGGGCTGTGTTATTATAATTAAGCAAGAATCAGGGATTCGTATTTAATACAATGTCACAGCTTCATGCACCGTCCGTTTTGGGCCAAGGAACTTTCACTTTCAGTATTTCGGGATTTGACCGGGATTTGGAGCGGGATTCAAACTTGAATATTACAATCAAGGTATCGGGGTAACCTGTTCTTATAATAAAGTACAGTGGGTTAAAACAACTGAGCGTCTAACTGGGTAACTGGGGTTCTCAATAATTGGGGGTAAAATTATAATCGTCCTTAAATAAATATTGAGGTTAACTAAAATTTAATTGCTGCTAAACAATCCTAAAATCGAATTTATTTATATGGTAATAAACGTGCCTTATATAAATTATATTCCGAATGTAATTTCTCCTAATTTGTTACAAATCGCAAAAATTATTTCCCTTAATCTGTTATAATCCCTTAATAATTATTGGAATTACTTTTTTAATAATTATGTAAAATTATGTAATTCCTTTTTATATAATCCTTTTTTTACCGGTCGGTAATTTTTTTGGGCGGGTATCGTTAAAAGGGGTATAACCCCACCTGGCCTTCCTAGTACCGGCCCAATTATTTGGTTGTAATATTAGATTTCCTTTTTTTTGGCCAAATCCCTTTGGCCTTTAAATAATCCGTATTTTTTTAATCCCTGTTCTGGTTTTTTTTCTTTTTTGGCTAATTTTTTTGCGCTATATTTAATCGTATAACCAAACCAAAATTTGGTCGTTCGTCGACAAAACGTCGCCACGCCTTTTTTTTTTTATTATCGACGGATATCGTTAAAATACCTTCCTGCAATTCCTACCGTGCCAAAAACGCAACGTTTTATTAAATATTTCCTCAAAATTTTATTCGCTATATAAAATATATTCTGTTAATTATATGCATTATTTTGCATGTAATAAGCCCACTTTTATTTGTATATAGCCAATTTTATTTAGTGCCGAAGTGGAGTGGGGAATGGTGGAATTCCGTTACTTTGTTAATGCAGGAATGCAATTTAAAGGTCAGCGAGTGGGGTTAGCTACCCTGTACCGGGTTTAATACCCACCCTGCACCTGCGAGTCAGCTACCCTGTACCGGGTTGAAAATTTCACCAAGTCAACGTTTAAATGCAAACCCAGAGATGGTTTGTATGCAAATGAGGGTGTTTTTTCAAAAACCCATACAAATTAGTTTTTCGGAAATTCATTCGCGGCACCGGAACCTTTTCTGGCGTGCGGACCCCCACTTCGATGTCGGAGAGTATGTAAGGGAAATAAAGCAAAATCTCCCCCAACCAATTATTTATCAGTACCAAAATTATAGTGCATTTCTACCTATTATTTAACGCTTTTAGCACTGGTTATTTACCACGCCGCACCTAGGGTTTACCCCTATATCCCCTGTTAGCACCATTGTTATTAACATATAATATTTTAGGTATTATTCCAATATTTGGTTGGCTCGTTTTATTTATCCGTCCGTTTATAAGTGGAATATTATGGATAATTTATAGTTTATTTTTAGTTATTTTATCAGGGATTTCCAAAATTTTAATATAAACAATTTGTCTTTATTTGTAATAATGTTTTTTGGAAGTCCGTAATTGTTAATAATTATTTGTAGAAATATATAGGCGATTTTTTCGGCGTTGCTGTTTTTTTTATATAATAGGAAATAGGCGTATTTGGTAAATTTGTCAATTATAACCAATATATTGTCGTATTTGGTCTTAATAAATAATTTTTCCGAAAAAAATAATTTAACGATAAAATCCATTATAATAATTTATTATATTTTATTGGGGGTTGGTAAAAGTTGTAAAAATCCGTAAGGTTTATATTTTGCGGATTTGTTTTTGGTACAAAGTTCGCAATTTTTAATAGTTTTTCGTATTTTTTATCGTATTTGTTTAAAATTATAAT